>NW_027195648.1:0-15000 GCF_038502225.1 Cherax quadricarinatus | reverse complement strand
TATTGTCACCCTGGTTACACTAGTATTGTCACCCTTGTTACACTAGTATTGTCACCCTTGTTACACTAGTATTGTCACTCTTGTTACACTAGTATTGTCACCCTTGTTACACTAGTATTGTCACCCTTGTTACACTAGTATTGTCACCCTTGTTACACTAGTATTGTCACCCTTGTTACACTAGTATTGTCACCCTTGTTACACTAGTATTGTCACTCTTGTTAAACTAGTATTGTCACCCTTGTTACACTAGTATTGTCACCCTTGTTACACTAGTATTGTCACCCTTGTTACACTAGTATTGTCACCCTTGTTACACTAGTATTGTCACCCTTGTTACACTAGTATTGTCACTCTTGTTAAACTAGTATTGTCACCCTTGTTACACTAGTATTGTCACCCTTGTTACACTAGTATTGTCACTCTTGTTAAACTAGTATTGTCACCCTTGTTACACTAGTATTGTCACCCTTGTTACACTAGTATTGTCACCCTAGTGTTTGTTACACTAGTATTGTCACCCTTGTTACACTAGTATTGTCACCCTTGTTACACTAGTATTGTCACCCTTGTTCCACTAGTATTGTCACCCTTGTTCCACTAGTATTGTCACTCTTGTTACACTAGTATTGTCACCCTTGTTACACTAGTATTGTCACTCTTGTTACACTAGTATTGTCACCCTTGTTACACTAGTATTGTCACCCTTGTTACACTAGTATTGTCACCCTTGTTACACTAGTATTATCACCCTTGTTACACTAGTATTGTCACTAGTATTGTCACTTGTTACACTAGTATTGTCACTAGTATTGTCCTTGTTACACTAGTATTGTCACCCTTGTTACACTAGTATTGTCACCCTTGTTACACTAGTATTGTCACCCTTGTTACACTAGTATTGTTCTTGTTACACTCGTATTGTCACCCTTGTTACACTAGTATTGTCACCCATGTTACACTAGTATTGTCACCCTTGTTACACTAGTATTGTCACCCTTGTTACACTAGTATTCTCACCCTTGTTACACTAGTATTGTCACCCTTGTTACACTAGTATTATCACCCTTGTTACACTAGTATTGTCACCCTTGTTACACTAGTATTGTCACCCTTGTTACACTAGTATTGTCACACCTTGTTACACTAGTATTGTCACCCTTGTTACACTAGTATTGTCACCCTTGTTACACTAGTATTGTCACCCTTGTTACACTAGTATTGTCACCCTTGTTACACTAGTATTGTCACTTGTTCCACTAGTATTGTCACTCTTGTTACACTACTATTGTGTTACACTAGTATTGTCACCCTTGTTACACTAGTATTGTCACCCTTGTTACACTAGTATTGTCACCCTTGTTACACTAGTATTGTCACCCTTATTGTCACCCTTGTTACACTAGTATTGTCACTCTTGTTACACTAGTATTGTCACTCTTGTTACACTAGTATTGTCACCCTTGTTACACTAGTATTGTCACCCTTGTTACACTAGTATTGTCACCCTTGTTACACTAGTATTGTCACCCTTGTTACACTAGTATTGTCACCCTTGTTACACTAGTATTGTCACCCTTGTTACACTAGTATTGTCACCCTTGTTACACTAGTATTGTCACCCTTGTTACACTAGTATTGTCACCCTTGTTACACTAGTATTGTCACCCTTGTTACACTAGTATTGTCACCCTTGTTCCACTAGTATTGTCACCCTTGTTCCACTAGTATTGTCACCCTTGTTACACTAGTATTGTCACCCTTGTTACACTAGTATTGTCACCCTTGTTACACTAGTATTGTCACCCTTGTTACACTAGTATTGTCACCCTTGTTACACTAGTATTGTCACCCTTGTTACACTAGTATTGTCACCCTTGTTACACTAGTATTGTCACCCTTGTTACACTAGTATTGTCACCCTTGTTACACTAGTATTGTCACCCTTGTTACACTAGTATTGTCACCCTTGTTACACTAGTATTGTCACCCTTGTTACACTAGTATTGTCACCCTTGTTACACTAGTATTGTCACCCTTGTTACACTAGTATTGTCACCCTTGTTACACTAGTATTGTCACCCTTGTTACACTAGTATTGTCACCCTTGTTACACTAGTATTGTCACCCTTGTTACACTAGTATTGTCACCCTTGTTACACTAGTATTGTCACCCTTGTTACACTAGTATTGTCACCCTTGTTACACTAGTATTGTCACCCTTGTTACACTAGTATTGTCACCCTTGTTACACTAGTATTGTCACCCTTGTTACACTAGTATTGTCACCCTTGTTACACTAGTATTGTCACCCTTGTTACACTAGTATTGTCACCCTTGTTACACTAGTATTGTCACCCTTGTTACACTAGTATTGTCACCCTTGTTACTAGTATTAGTATTATTGTCACCCTTGTTACACTAGTATTGTCACCCTTGTTACACTAGTATTGTTTGTTACACTAGTATTGTCACCCTTGTTACACTAGTATTGTCACCCTTAGTATTGTTACACTAGTATTGTCACCCTTGTTCCACTAGTATTGTCACTCTTGTTACACTAGTATTGTCACTAGTATTGTCACTTGTTACACTAGTATTGTCACCCTTGTTACACTAGTATTGTCACCCTTGTTACACTAGTATTGTCACCCTTGTTACACTAGTATTGTCACCCTTGTTACACTAGTATTGTCACCCTTGTTACACTAGTATTGTCACCCTTGTTACACTAGTATTGTTACACTAGTATTGTCACCCTTGTTACACTAGTATTGTCACTACACTAGTATTGTCACCCTTGTTACACTAGTATTGTCACCCTTGTTACACTTATTGTTACACTAGTATTGTCACTCTTGTTACACTAGTATTGTCACCACTTGTTACACTAGTATTGTCACCCTTGTTACACTAGTATTGTCACCCTTGTTACACTAGTATTGTCACCTTGTTACTTGTTACACTAGTATTGTCACCCTTGTTACACTAGTATTGTCACCCTTGTTACACTAGTATTGTCACCCTTGTTACACTAGTATTGTCACCCTTGTTACACTAGTATTGTCACCCTTGTTACACTAGTATTGTCACCCTTGTTACACTAGTATTGTCACCCTTGTTACACTAGTATTGTCACCCTTGTTACACTAGTATTGTCACCCTTGTTACACTAGTATTGTCACTCTTGTTACACTAGTATTGTCACCCTTGTTACACTAGTATTGTCACCCTTGTTACACTAGTATTGTCACACTTGTTACACTAGTATTATCACCCTTGTTACACTAGTATTGTCACCCTTGTTACACTAGTATTGTCACCCTTGTTACACTAGTATTGTCACCCTTGTTACACTAGTATTGTCACCCTTGTTACACTAGTATTGTCACCCTTGTTACACTAGTATTGTCACCCTTGTTACACTAGTATTGTCACCCTTGTTACACTAGTATTGTCACCCTTGTTACACTAGTATTGTCACCCTTGTTACACTAGTATTGTCACCCTTGTTACACTAGTATTGTCACTCTTGTTACACTAGTATTGTCACCCTTGTTACACTAGTATTGTCACCCTTGTTACACTAGTATTGTCACCCTTGTTACACTAGTATTGTCACCCTTGTTACACTAGTATTGTCACTCTTGTTACACTAGTATTGTCACCCTTGTTACACTAGTATTGTCACCCTTGTTACACTAGTATTGTCACTCTTGTTACACTAGTATTGTCACCCTTGTTACACTAGTATTGTCACCCTTGTTACACTAGTATTGTCACCCTTGTTACACTAGTATTGTCACCCTTGTTACACTAGTATTGTCACTCTTGTTACACTAGTATTGTCACCCTTGTTACACTAGTATTGTCACCCTTGTTACACTAGTATTGTCACCCTTGTTACACTAGTATTGTCACCCTTGTTACACTAGTATTGTCACCCTTGTTACACTAGTATTGTCACCCTTGTTACACTAGTATTGTCACCCTTGTTACACTAGTATTGTCACCCTTGTTACACTAGTATTGTCACCCTTGTTACACTAGTATTATCACCCTTGTTACACTAGTATTGTCACCCTTGTTACACTAGTATTATCACCCTTGTTACACTAGTATTGTCACCCTTGTTACACTAGTATTGTCACTCTTGTTACACTAGTATTGTCACTAGTATTGTCACTCTTGTTACACTAGTATTGTCACTCTTGTTACACTAGTATCGTCACCCTTGTTACACTAGTATTGTCACCCTTGTTACACTAGTATTGTCACCCTTGTTCCACTAGTATTATCACCCTTGTTACACTAGTATTGTCACCCTTGTTACACTAGTATTGTCACTCTTGTTACACTAGTATTGTCACTCTTGTTACACTAGTATTGTCACCCTTGTTACACTAGTATTGTCACCCTTGTTACACTAGTATTGTCACCCTTGTTACACTAGTATTGTCACTCTTCTTACACTAGTATTGTCACCCTTGTTACACTAGTATTGTCACCCTTGTTACAATAGTATTGTCACTCTTGTTACACTAGTATTGTCACCCTTGTTACACTAGTATTGTCACCCTTGTTACACTAGTATTGTCACCCTTGTTACACTAGTATTGTCACCCTTGTTACACTAGTATTGTCACTCTTGTTACACTAGTATTGTCACCCTTGTTACACTAGTATTGTCACCCTTGTTACACTAGTATTGTCACCCTTGTTACACTAGTATTGTCACCCTTGTTCCACTAGTATTATCACCCTTGTTACACTAGTATTGTCACCCTTGTTACACTAGTATTATCACCCTTGTTCCACTAGTATTGTCACCCTTGCTACACTAGTATTGTCACCCTTGTTACACTAATATTGTCACTCTTGTTACACTAGTATTGTCACCCTTGTTACACTAGCATTGTCACCCTTGTTACACTAGTATTGTCACCCTTGTTACACTAGTATTGTCACCCTTGTTACACTAGTATTGTCACCATTGTTCCACTAGTATTGTCACCCTTGTTACACTAGTATTGTAACCCTTGTTACACTAGTATTGTCACCCTTGTTACACTAGTATTGTCACCCTTGTTACACTAGTATTGTCACCCTTGTTACACTAGTATTATCACCCTTGTTACACTAGTATTGTCACCCTTGTTACACTAGTATTGTCACCCTTGTTACACTAGTATTATCACCCTTGTTCCACTAGTATTGTCACCCTTGTTACACTAGTATTATCACCCTTGTTACACTAGTATTATCACCCTTGTTACACTAGTATTATCACCCTTGTTCCACGAGTATTGTCACTCTTGTTACACTAGTATTGTCACCCTTGTTACACTAGTATTGCCACTCTTGTTACACTAGTATTGTCACTCTTGTTACACTAGTATTGTCACTCTTGTTACACTAGTATTGTCACCCTTGTTACACTAGTATTGTCACCCTTGTTACACTAGTATTGTCACCCTTGTTACACTAGTATTGTCACCCTTGTTACACTAGTATTGTCACCATTGTTCCACTAGTATTGTCACCCTTGTTACACTAGTATTGTAACCCTTGTTACACTAGTATTGTCACCCTTGTTACACTAGTATTGTCACCCTTGTTACACTAGTATTGTCACCCTTGTTACACTAGTATTGTCACCCTTGTTACACTAGTATTGTCACCCCTGTTACACTAGTATTGTCACCCTTGTTACACTAGTATTATCACCCTTGTTCCACTAGTATTGTCACCCTTGTTACACTAGTATTATCACCCTTGTTACACTAGTATTGTCACCCTTGTTACACTAGTATTATCACCCTTGTTCCACGAGTATTGTCACTCTTGTTACACTAGTATTGTCACCCTTGTTACACTAGTATTGTCACTCTTGTTACACTAGTATAGTCACTCTTGTTACACTAGTATTGTCACTCTTGTTACACTAGTATTGTCACCCTTGTTACACTAGTATTGTCACTCTTGTTACACTAGTATTGTCACCCTTGTTACACTAGTATTGTCACCCTTGTTACACTAGTATTGTCACTCTTGTTACACTAGTATTGTCACCCTTGTTACACTAGTATTGTCACCCTTGTTACACTAGTATTGTCACTCTTGTTACACTAGTATTGTCACTCTTGTTACACTAGTATTGTCACCCTTGTTACACTAGTATTGTCACCCTTGTTACACTAGTATTGTCACTCTTGTTACACTAGTATTGTCACCCTTGTTACACTAGTATTGTCACCCTTGTTACACTAGTATTGTCACTCTTGTTACACTAGTATTGTCACCCTTGTTACACTAGTATTGTCACCCTTGTTACACTAGTATTGTCACCCTTGTTACACTAGTATTGTCACCCTTGTTACACTAGTATTGTCACTCTTGTTACACTAGTATTGTCACCCTTGTTACACTAGTATTGGCACCCTTGTTACACTAGTATTGTCACCCTTGTTACACTAGTATTATCACCCTTGTTACACTAGTATTGTCACCCTTGTTACACTAGTATTGTCACCCTTGTAACACTAGCATTGTCACCCTTGTTACACTAGTATTGTCACTCTTGTTAAACTAGTATTGTCACCCTTGTTACACTAGTATTGTCACCCTTGTTACACTAGTATTGTCACCCTTGTTACACTAGTATTGTCACCCTTGTTACACTAGTATTATCACCCTTGTTACACTAGTATTGTCACCCTTGTTACACTAGTATTGTCACCCTTGTTACACTAGTATTATCACCCTTGTTACACTAGTATTGTCACTCTTGTTACACTAGTATTGTCACTCTTGTTACACTAGTATCGTCACCCTTGTTACACTAGTATTGTCACCCTTGTTACACTAGTATTGTCACCCTTGTTCCACTAGTATTATCACCCTTGTTACACTAGTATTGTCACCCTTGTTACACTAGTATTGTCACTCTTGTTACACTAGTATTGTCACTCTTGTTACACTAGTATTGTCACCCTTGTTACACTAGTATTGTCACCCTTGTTACACTAGTATTGTCACCCTTGTTACACTAGTATTGTCACTCTTCTTACACTAGTATTGTCACCCTTGTTACACTAGTATTGTCACCCTTGTTACACTAGTATTGTCACCCTTGTTACACTAGTATTGTCACCCTTGTTACACTAGTATTGTCACCCTTGTTCCACTAGTATTGTCACCCTTGTTACACTTGTATTATCACCCTTGTTACACTAGTATTGTCACCCTTGTTACACTAGTATTTTCACCCTTGTTACACTAGTATTGTCACCCTTGTTACACTAGTATTGTCACCCTTGTTACACTAGTATTGTCACCCTTGTTACACTAGTATTATCACCCTTGTTACACTAGTATTGTCACCCTTGTTACAATAGTATTGTCACCCTTGTTACAATAGTATTGTCACCCTTGTTACACTAGTATTGTCACCCTTGTTACACTAGTATTGTCACCCTTGTTACACTAGTATTGTCACTCTTGTTACACTAGTATTGTCACCCTTGTTACACTAGTATTGTCACCCTTGTTCCACTAGTATTGTCCCCCTTTGTTCCACTAGTATTGTCACCCTTTGTTCCACTAGTAATGTCACCCTTTGCTCCACTAGTATTGTTACCCTTGTTACACTAGTATTGCCACCCTTTGTTCCACTAGTATTGTCACCCTTTGTTCCACTAGTATTGTCACCCTTGTTCCACTAGTATTGTCACCCTTGTTCCACTAGTATTGTCACCCTTTGTTCCACTAGTATTGTCACACTTTGTTCCACTAGTATTATCACCCTTTGTTCCACTAGTATTATCACCCTTGTTCCACTAGTATTGTCACCCTTGTTCCACTAGTATTGTCACCCTTTGTTCCACTAGTATTGTCACACTTTGTTCCACTAGTATTATCACCCTTGTTCCACTAGTATTGTCACCCTTGTTCCACTAGTATTGTCACCCTTTGTTCCACTAGTATTGTCACCCTTTGTTCCACTAGTATTGTCACCCTTTGTTCCACTCTCTCACACAAACCCTTCTACTTCTTCCACTCCCTCTTAGACCACCTTCTCCACTCCGTCTTCCACTCCCTCTTCCACTCCCTCTTCCACTCCCTCTTCCACTCCGTCCTCCACTCCGTCTTCCACTCCGTCTTCCACTCCGTCTTCCACTCCGTCTTCCACTCCCTCTTCCACTCCCTCTTCCACTCCGTCTTCCACTCCGTCTTCCACTCCGTCTTCCACTTTCTCTTCCACTCCGTCCTCCACTCCGTCTTCCACTCCGTCTTCCACTCCGTCTTCCACTCCCTCTTCCACTCCGTCTTCCATTCCATCTTCCACTCCGTCTTCCACTCCCTCTTCCACTCCCTCTTCCATTCCGTCTTCCACTCCGTCTTCCACTCCCTCTTCCACTCCCTCTTCCACTCCGTCTTCCACTCCGTCTTCCACTCCCTCTTCCACTCCGTCTTCCACTCCGTCTTCCACTCCGTCTTCCACTCCATCTTCCACTCCATCTTCCACTCCGTCTTCCACTCCGTCTTCCACTCCGTCTTCCACTCCGTCTTCCACTCCGTCTTCCACTCCGTCTTCCACTCCATCTTCCACTCCGTCTTCCACTCCGTCTTCCACTCCGTCTTCCACTCCGTCTTCCACTCCGTCTTCCACTCCATCTTCCACTCCGTCTTCCACTCCCTCTTCCACTCCCTCTTCCACTCCGTCTTCCACTCCATCTTCCACTCCGTCTTCCACTCCGTCTTCCACTCCGTCTTCCACTCCGTCTTCCACTCCATCTTCCACTCCGTCTTCCACTCCGTCTTCCACTCCGTCTTCCACTCCCTCTTCCACTCCGTCTTCCACTCCGTCTTCCACTCCTTCTTCCACTCCGTCTTCCACTCCTTCTTCCACTCCATCTTCCACTCCGTCTTCCACTCCGTCTTCCACTCCATCTTCCACTCCGTCTTCCACTCCGTGTTCCACTCCGTGTTCCACTCCGTGTTCCACTCCGTCTTCCACTCCGTCTTCCACTCCTTCTTCCACTCCGTCTTCCACTCCTTCTTCCACTCCATCTTCCACTCCGTCTTCCACTCCGTCTTCCACTCCGTCTTCCACTCCGTCTTCCACTCCATCTTCCACTCCGTCTTCCACTCCGTCTTCCACTCCGTCTTCCACTCCGTCTTCCACTCCGTCTTCCACTCCGTCTTCCACTCCGTCTTCCACTCCTTCTTCCACTCCGTCTTCCACTCCTTCTTCCACTCCATCTTCCACTCCGTCTTCCACTCCGTCTTCCACTCCGTCTTCCACTCCGTCTTCCACTCCGTCTTCCACTCCATCTTCCACTCCGTCTTCCACTCCGTCTTCCACTCCGTCTTCCACTCCATCTTCCACTCCGTCTTGCACTCCGTCTTCCACTCCGTCTTCCACTCCATCTTCCACTCCGTCTTCCACTCCGTCTTCCACTCCATCTTGCACTCCGTCTTGCACTCCGTCTTCCACTCCATCTTCCACTCCGTCTTCCACTCCGTCTTCCACTCCGTCTTCCACTCCATCTTCCACTCCGTCTTCCACTCCGTCTTCCACTCCGTCTTCCACTCCGTCTTCCACTCCGTCTTCCACTCCGTCTTCCACTCCGTCTTCCACTCCGTCTTCCACTCCGTCTTCCACTCCGTCTTCCACTCCGTCTTCCACTCCATCTTCCACTCCGTCTTCCACTCCGTCTTCCACTCCATCTTGCACTCCGTCTTGCACTCCGTCTTGCACTCCATCTTCCACTCCGTCTTCCACTCCGTCTTCCACTCCATCTTCCACTCCGTCTTCCACTCCGTCTTCCACTCCGTCTTCCACTCCGTCTTCCACTCCGTCTTGCACTCCGTCTTGCACTCCGTCTTCCACTCCATCTTCCACTCCGTCTTGCACTCCGTCTTGCACTCCGTCTTCCACTCCGTCTTCCACTCCGTTTTGCACTCCGTCTTGCACTCCATCTTCCACTCCGTCTTGCACTCCGTCTTCCACTCCGTCTTCACCTCCGTCTTGCACTCCGTCTTCCACTCCGTCTTCCACTCCGTCTTGCACTCCGTCTTGCACTCCATCTTCCACTCCGTCTTGCACTCCGTCTTCCACTCCGTCTTCCACTCCGTCTTGCACTCCGTCTTCCACTCCGTCTTCCACTCCGTCTTGCACTCCGTCTTCCACTCCATCTTCCACTCCGTCTTCCACTCCGTCTTGCACTCCGTCTTCCACTCCGTCTTCCACTCCGTCTTGTACTCCGTCTTGCACTCCGTCTTGCACTCCGTCTTCCACTCCGTCTTCCACTCCGTCTTCCACTCCGTCTTGCACTCCGTCTTCCACTCCGTCTTCCACTCCGTCTTCCACTCCGTCTCGTACTCCGTCTTGCACTCCGTCTTGCACTCCGTCTTGCACTCCGTCTTCCACTCCGTCTTGCACTCCGTCTTGCACTCCGTCTTCCACTCCGTCTTCCACTCCGTCTTGTACTCCGTCTTGCACTCCGTCTTGCACTCCGTCTTCCACTCCGTCTTCCACTCCGTCTTGCACTCCGTCTTCCACTCCGTCTTCCACTCCGTCTTCCACTCCGTCTTCCACTCCGTCTTCCACTCCGTCTTCCACTCCGTCTTGTACTCCGTCTTGCACTCCGTCTTCCACTCCATCTTCCACTCCGTCTTCCACTCCGTCTTGCACTCCGTCTTCCACTCCGTCTTGCACTCCGTCTTCCACTCCGTCTTCCACTCCGTCTTCCACTCCGTCTTGCACTCCGTCTTCCACTCCGTCTTCCACTCCGTCTTCCACTCCGTCTTGCACTCCGTCTTCCACTCCGTCTTCCACTCCGTCTTCCACTCCGTCTTGCACTCCGTCTTCCACTCCGTCTTGCACTCCGTCTTCCACTCCGTCTTGCACTCCGTCTTGCACTCCGTCTTGCACTCCGTCTTGCACTCCGTCTTCCACTCCGTCTTCCACTCCGTCTTGCACTCCGTCTTGCACTCCGTCTTGCACTCCGTCTTGCACTCCGTCTTCCACTCCGTCTTGCACTCCGTCTTCCACTCCGTCTTCCACTCCGTCTTCCACTCCGTCTTCCACTCCGTCTTGCACTCCGTCTTCCACTCCGTCTTCCACTCCGTCTTCCACTCCGTCTTGCACTCCGTCTTCCACTCCGTCTTGCACTCCGTCTTCCACTCCGTCTTCCACTCCGTCTTCCACTCCATCTTGCACTCCGTCTTCCACTCCGTCTTCCACTCCGTCTTCCACTCCGTCTTGCACTCCGTCTTCCACTCCGTCTTCCACTCCGTCTTGCACTCCGTCTTGCACTCCGTCTTCCACTCCGTCTTGCACTCCGTCTTGCACTCCATCTTGCACTCCGTCTTCCACTCCGTCTTCCACTCCATCTTCCACTCCGTCTTGCACTCCGTCTTCCACTCCATCTTCCACTCCGTCTTGCACTCCGTCTTGCACTCCGTCTTCCACTCCGTCTTGCACTCCGTCTTGCACTCCGTCTTGCACTCCGTCTTGCACTCCGTCTTGCACTCCGTCTTGCACTCCGTCTTGCACTCCGTCTTGCACTCCGTCTTGCACTCCGTCTTCCACTCCGTCTTGCACTCCGTCTTGCACTCCGTCTTCCACTCTCAGCCATGGTCTTGCTGTGTCCTGAGTACAGTGGGAACAATTCACGTGAGTCTGGGCGAGGTGTTCTTCACAATGCTGCCTGATAAATTTGATCTCTTAATGGAGAAGCTGTCTTAGATCTTTCCTCCTCCTCTTGCTGCTGCTGCTGGAGGCTGCTGCTGCTGCTGGAGGCTGCTGCTGCTGCTGGAGGCTGCTGCTGCTGCTGGAGGCTGCTGCTGCTGCCCAGGTCTGCTGGAGGCTGCTGCTGCTGCTGGAGGCTGCTGCTGCTGCCCAGGTCTGCTGGAGGCTGCTGCTGCTGCTGGAGGCTGCTGCTGCTGCTGCTGGAGGCTGCTGCTGCTGCCCAGGTCTGCTGGAGGCTGCTGCTGCTGCTGGAGGCTGCTGCTGCTGCTGGAGGCTGCTGCTGCTGCCCAGGTCTGCTGGAGGCTGCTGCTGCTGGTGGAGGCTGCTGCTGCTGCTGGAGGCTGCTGCTGCTGTTGGAGGCTGCTGCTGCTGCTGGAGGCTGCTGCTGCTGCCCAGGTCTGCTGGAGGCTGCTGCTGCTGCTGCCCAGGTCTGCTGGAGGCTGCTGCTGCTGCTGGAGGCTGCTGCTACTGCTGCTGGAGGCTGCTGCTGCTGCTGCTGGAGGCTGCTGTTGCTGCTGCTGGAGGCTGCTGCTGCTGCTGGAGGCTGCTGCTGGTGGAGGCTGCTGCTGCTGCTGCTGGAGGCTGCTGTTGCTGCTGCTGGAGGCTGCTGCTGCTGCTGGAGGCTGCTGCTGCTGCTGCTGGAGGCTGCTGCTGCTGGAGGCTGCTGCTGCTGATGCTGGAGGCTCCTGTTGCTGCTGCTGGAGGCTGCTGCTGCTGCTGGAGGCTGTTGCTGCTGCTCAGGTCTGCTGGAGGCTGCTGCTGCCCAGATCTGCTGGAGGCTGCTGCTGCTGCCCAGGTTTGCTGCTGCTGGAGGCTGCTTCTGCTGCTGCAGGCTGCTGCTGCTGCTGCTGCTGCTGGAGGCTGCTGCTGCTGCTGCTGCTGGAGACTGCTGCTGCTGGAGGCTGCTGCTGCTGCTGGAGACTGCTGCTGCTGGAGGCTGCTGCTGCTGCTGCTGGAGGCTGCTGCTGCTGTTGCTGCTGGAGGCTGCTGCTGCTGCTGCTGGAGGCTGCTGCTGCTGGAGGCTGCTGCTGCTGCTGGAGGCTGGTGCTGCTGCTGCTGGAGGCTGCTGTTGGAGGCTGCTGCTGCTGCTGCTGCTGCTGGAGGCTGCTGCTGCTGCTGGAGGCTGCTGCTGCTGCTGGAAGCTGATGCTGCTGGAGGGTGCTGCTGCTGGAGGCTGTTGTTGCTGCTGGAGGCTGCTGCTGCTGCTGGAGGCTGATGCTGCTGGAGGGTGCTGCTGCTGGAGGCTGTTGTTGCTGCTGGAGGCTGCTGCTGCTGCCCAGGTCTGCTGGAGGCTGCTGCTGCTGCCCAGATCTGCTGGAGGCTGCTGCTGCTGCCCAGGTTTGCTGCTGCTGGAGGCTGCTTCTGCTGCCCAGGTCTGCTGGAGGCTGCCCCAGCTGCCCAGATCTGCTGGAGGCTGCTGCTGCTGCCCAGGTCTGCTGAGGCTGCTGCTACTGTCGCCCAGGTCTGCTGTTTCTGCTGCTGCTGTCGCCCAGGTCTGCTGAGGCTGCTGCTGCTGTCCCCCAGGTCTGCTGGAGGCTGCTGCTGCTGTCGCCCAGGTCTGCTGGAGGCTGTTGCTGCTGCCCAGGTCTGCTGGAGGCTGCTGCTGCTGTCGCCCAGGTCTGCTGGAGGCTGCTGCTGTTGCCCAGGTCTGCTGGAGGCTGCTGCTGATGCCCAGGTCTGCTGGAGGCTGCTGCTGCTGTCGTTCAGGTCTCCTGGAGGCTGCTGCTGCTGCCCAGGTCTGCAGGAAGCTGCTGCTGCTGCCCAGTTCTGCAGGAAGCTGCTTCTGCCCAAGTCTGCTGGAGGCTGCTGCTTCTGCCCAAGTCTGCTGGAGGCTGCTGCTGCTGCTGGAGGCTGCTGCTGCTGCTGGAGGCTGCTGCTGCTGCTGGAGGCTGCTGCTGCTGCTGGAAGCTGATGCTGCTGGAGGGTGCTGCTGCTGGAGGCTGTTGTTGCTGCTGGAGGCTGCTGCTGCTGCTGGAGGCTGATGCTGCTGGAGGGTGCTGCTGCTGGAGGCTGTTGTTGCTGCTGGAGGCTGCTGCTGCTGCCCAGGTCTGCTGGAGGCTGCTGCTGCTGCCCAGATCTGCTGGAGGCTGCTGCTGCTGCCCAGGTTTGCTGCTGCTGGAGGCTGCTTCTGCTGCCCAGGTCTGCTGGAGGCTGCCCCAGCTGCCCAGATCTGCTGGAGGCTGCTGCTGCTGCCCAGGTCTGCTGAGGCTGCTGCTACTGTCGTCCAGGTCTGCTGATGCTGCTGCTGCTGTCGCCCAGGTCTTCTGAGGCTGCTGCTGCTGTCCCCTAGGTCTGCTGGAGGCTGCTGCTGCTGTCACCCAGGTCTGCTGGAGGCTGTTGCTGCTGCCCAGGTCTGCTGGAGGCTGCTGCTGCTGTCGCCCAGGTCTGCTGGAGGCTGCTGCTGTTGCCCAGGTCTGCTGGAGGCTGCTGCTGATGCCCAGGTCTGCTGGAGGCTGCTGCTGCTGTCGTTCAGGTCTCCTGGAGACTGCTGCTGCTGCCCAGGTCTGCAGGAAGCTGCTGCTGCTGCCCAGTTCTGCAGGAAGCTGCTTCTGCCCAAGTCTGCTGGAGGCTGCTGCTGCTGCCCAGGTCTGCTGGAGGCTGATGCTGCTGCTGCCCAGGTCTGCTGGAAGGTGGAGGAGCATGTAGAAGGGAGGCAAACGGTGATGGTCAGGGTTTAGCATTCGGATGGATGAATGTTGGTGGACGGCTGGTGCAGAGAAGAGAGTAGATGAAGTGAAGGTAGGGCGTGGTGAAGGTGGAGGGGCGGTGACCTGAGAGTGGGGTAATATTCCCAGCATCTTCCCCCCCCCCAATAATGGTCAATCTCCAAGTTCGACCTATAACTCTTCAAACCTCCGGGTGGAGGGATGCAAAGCATCCGTCATCTCGTCCTCCATGATCTCACTCCAAGTCTCGTCCTCCACTAAACTCTTCCATCAAGTGCCAGAAGCTACTGCCGGGGACAGTGAGGTAGTGGTGGAGGCAGTGAGACAGTGGTGAGGGCATGAAAGGTAGGAGTGAGGGCAAGAGAGGCAGTGGTGGAGGCAGTGAGGCAGTGGTGAGGGCAGGAGAGGCAGTGGTGAGGGCAGGAGAGGCAGTGGTGAGGGCAGGAGAGGCAGTGGTGAGGGCAGGAGAGGCAGTGGTGAGGGCAGGAGAGGCAGTGGTGAGGGCAGGAGAGGCAGTGGTGAGGGCAGGAGAGGCAGTGGTGGGGCAAGAGAGGCAGTGGTGAGGGCAGGAGAGGC
>NW_027195647.1:67500-152827 GCF_038502225.1 Cherax quadricarinatus | reverse complement strand
GGGGTGATGTAGGGGGCATCCTGGGAATTAGTGGACTGGTGCGGGTGGCATCCTGGGTGTTAGCAGACTGGTGTAGGTCATATTCTGTGTGTGAGTGGACTGCAGTGGGTAATATCCTAGGTGTTAGTAGACTGGTGTAGGTGGCATCTTTGGTGTTGGTGTTAGTAGAATGGTGTGGGTCACATCCTGTGTGTTAGTGTACTGGTCTGGGTGGCATCCTGGGTGTTAGTAGACTGGTGTGGGTGGCATCCTGGGTGTTAGTGTAATGGTATGGGTTGCATCCTGTGTTTTAGTGGAATGGTTGTCTTAGGGAACAGTGTACTCAAGGAATACTAGTCTCACGGAAAGATGGTCTCAAGGAACAGTGGTCTCAAGGAATTGTAGTCTCAAGGAATGGTGGACTCAAAGAATGTGAAAAAAGGGAAAAAGGGTAAAAAAAAAAAAAACTACCCTTACTGCTCATAATTCGAGGGTAACTATTTTTTTATTTTGTTGATATAGTGATGAGGTCAGTGATGAAATACAATTTATGATATGTTCACTGGTTGTCTTATGTAGTGAACTTTAACAAAATCACTATAGTATAAAGCAAAAATGAAATTTGAAGAGAACGGTTTGAGAGAGGAGGAGAGCGGATGTGTTGTGGCCGCCGGGAGATTCCCACGACTTCGGCGTCCACCACAGAGGCTCAGATTTCCAAAGATAAATAATGTTTCTCAATCCACCACTAAACAAGAACCAGAAAGACAGATCATCTACCAGGAGATCCCTGACCCTAAATGGCTTGAATTTAAGCCATATTACAAGCCAAACCAAGTCCCCACTAACTTGACTACCAATGATGTTCTTGTTGAACAACCTAAAAAAACCAAGAAAAATAAGACCAAAAAGAATCAAAATAAAGATAATTCCACTGTAAATAATGAGAAAAACATAAAAACAAAAAATGCCAACCTGAAAAATAAGAAAAAACATTGAGCTACAAGGTTCAAGAGGGGACTCAAACTGTGAAAAAAAAAAGGGGTAAAAAAAAAAAAAAAAAAAAAAAAAAAAAAAAAAAAAAAAAAAAAAAAAAAAAAAAAAAAAAAAAAAAAAAAGGAACTCGGTTATGCAGCCACCTCCACGTGGTGAGTTCTGGGTGTCTTGTAAGACTGTTGTTGTTACTTCATACTAAGTCATACAAGATAGCTGAGAGCTGCTCATATCCTATATATATATTGACTATCATAAAAGAATATATACAGCGGAACCTCGGTTTTTGTCTGCCCTGGTTTTCATTGAACTTGGTTTTATATGCCTTTTTTTGTCAAAATTTTGTCCTAGTTTTCATTTATCATCTCGGTTTTCATTGAGTTGACAGTCGTACGCCGTACCAAACATGTCCGCCCACACTCACACAAAGCATCTCGAGCATTCTGAGTCAGTCTGGCTGGAGGGTGGTAGTGATGGTGGTAGAGATAACTTATCTGCCCTCTCCTCTCCTCACCGTCTTCCATACGCCAACAAGAGTCGTCTATAAAAATTAAAGTGATGTTAAATGTTCATTTATCTAATTCAATAGTCCTTTATATTTATTTCTCATTGTTTTCTGTATGTAAAACTATAGATATTCTCTATAAAATGAATATTTTGTTAATACTTTTGGGTGTCTGAAACAGATTAACTGGATCCAATTAACATAACGCTAAACGGATCACCCGTCACAAGACTCACAGAGGGAAAATTCCTAGGTATCCACCTTGACAGTAGCCTTAAGTTCTAGACACACATACAACAAATCACCAAGAAAATCTCCAAGACTGAAGGCATACTATCAAAGATAAGGTACTACGTTCCACAATCAGCTCTCCTGGCACTGTACCATTCACTCATATACCCTTATCTAACATATGGAATTTGTGCATGGGGATCAACAACATCCAATCACCTAAAACCCCTAATAACCCAGCAAAAGGCAGCAGTAAGAATGATAACAAATTCCCCCTCCCACCAGCATACTCCACCAATTTTCAAAAGTCTGAATCTGCTAACCATTAAGAACATCCATACTTATTCATGTGCCTACTACCTACACAGAACAATACATGCAAATATAAACCCTCCACTCAAACTTCTCCTCACCATCC
This sequence comes from Cherax quadricarinatus, assembly GCF_038502225.1. Classification (NCBI taxonomy): domain Eukaryota; kingdom Metazoa; phylum Arthropoda; class Malacostraca; order Decapoda; family Parastacidae; genus Cherax; species Cherax quadricarinatus. Next base: position 150,701 of record NW_027195647.1, on the reverse strand, counting down.
TAAACAGGACACATGACCACAAGACACAGATCTCTTTCTGATATACCTCGTTCCATATCACACTGTCTAAAAACTGTATGCACATAAAGGGCCCCAAAATATGGAATTCATTACAAGAAGATATTAAAGTAACCCGTTCTGAAAATCAACTTAAGACTCTTCTCAAAAACCACTTAATCACTGTAGACTAAATACTCACTCAGTACACACATACTCACTTATGTACTCTCATATCATAACTTCAACACTTGCTTTTAACCTTTTATCCATTGTTGACAGGACTATAATTGAATCATTGTTTTCACAAAAAGCATTTTTGAATATATGAATATATCTTTTGTCTTATACAAATTAGATTCACTTATTATTAACCCTTTCAGGGTCGCCAGGCCCTCTCCGAGACTTGTTCTCAGGGTCGCCGAAATTTCAAAAAACAAAATTATTTTTTTATGAAAAAATAGAGAATCTTTTCCTGATCATAATGACACCAAAAGTATAAAATTTGATAGAAAACTTACGGAATTATGTTCTCGCGAAGTTAGTGGTCTCGATAATGTTTACACATTGGCAATTTTGCCCACTTTGAGCCATATTTTCGGCCAATTCCACTGTACTAGTCGACAAAAATCATAACTATTTCACTAGAATTCCATTTTTTCTATCGAATGAGTACAAGAAATCATCCATTTACCAATATCAGCTATCCAATATAGTGGTCAAAATTTAGCAATTTTGCCAATTTCACACAAATTTCAAAAGATACCAATTTCCAAATAGGGTTCAGAATAAACAAGAAAGACATTCCTGGCACTAAAATAACATTTCCTCTGTTCACTAGTCATGTCCCCACGCCCCTCTTACATTCTTTTGCTTTCCACATTAAATTTGTATTCTCACAAAAAATAGAAGATTTACTGTTATGCAGAGTACTGCATTAGTGTAGAAATGGTATAAATAATATTGGCGCACTTGTGAAAGAATATTAGACTCATCAGTTGACGTGTATTGGACACTTAGCATGATTTGTTTACTTTTGAACTTGGGTAAAAATCGAACATTTCTGCTACTTTGAGCTCAGTTTCAAAGTACTTTTCATTGTAAAACCAGTCAAAATCATCTCAATTTCTGCAATATGTCTTCCATTCTATAAAATGAGACTTATGTCATCTCTCACCCTAATCTTGCCACCCTCAAAACCATTGTTAACGAGGAGCTGATCAAAATATCGACTTGGATGACAGCCAATAAACTTACGCTTAACACTGACAAAACCTTCTACATTATGTTTGGCAGCAGAGCAGGAGTTGCGCAAATTAACATTAAGATCGACAGCACTCTAATTACCAGACATAATGAGGGCAAATTCCTAGGCCTATACCTTGTCAACAACCTGAATTTCAGCACCCATATCCAACACATAACCAAAAAAGTATCCAAAACGGTTGGGATCCTCTCCAAGATACGATACTACGTGTCGCAAAATGCCCTTCTCACACTATACCACTCACTCATTTATCCATACCTCACCTATGCTATTTGCGCTTGGGGATCAACTGCAGCAACACACCTAAAGCCAATAATAACCCAACAAAAAGCTGCAGTAAGAATAATCACTTAATCCCATCCCTGGCAACACACTCCCCCACTCTTCATAGATCTAAACTTACTCCCTGTTCAGTACATCCACACTTAGTACTGTGCAATCTACATCTACAGGACCTTAAATTCCAATATTAACCTTGACCTAAAATGCTTTCTTGATAGGTGTGACAGAACCCACAGGCATAACACCAGACACAAACATCTCTATGACATTCCCTGTGTCCGACTAAACCTTTACAAAAATTCAATGTATGTCAAAGGCCCTAAAATCTGGAACACCCTACCTGAAAACTCTAGAACTGCAGACACATTCATCACCTTCAAAACTACCATTAGAAAACATCTTATCTCCCTGATACACCCTTTCAACTAATTACACGAATACCACCTGGTGGTTCACACTTACACTCACTCACCCATTTGACCATAAACAGAAATATTAATCTCAATCTTAAAATAATGAATCCTAACTAGTCATAAGTTGGCCTGTGATACTCCAATACTGAAACTGTGTACTGTGCCAAAACAAAAGCATTCACATTGCTAAACTCACAAACTAGTATTTAGTCACTTAGCCATAATACCAACTTACCTCATAATTTGTAACATTTTAAAATTAAGAATTAAACTAAGTCTGCCCAAAATGCCTAGCCATGCTAGGTGTTCTAGTGGTACACTCTGTAATTATTATTTTACTACATGTAAACCACACAATAACCAAATTCTGTAAACTCAGCACTGTAATCCTTATAGAGAATAAACTTTGAATTTGAATTTGAAAAGAAAACTAGAATACAACAATAAATACCATACAAAAATACAGTGCAAATTTGCTGTTTTAATCCAAAAACACAGCCAGGATTTTTTTTATACTGTGCACTGACCACATAGACCCATTCTCTCATATGTAGGCCTACCAGCTTTCTCTCACTAGATCTGAGGGTGCTAGAATTTAGGCGTACTAGTACGTCAAAAACCCTGGTGCGTAAGCCATACTAGTATGTCTGAAACCCTGAAAGGGTTAATAATCTACTGTACAACTATGAAATAATAACTATCCTACTGTACAACTATGATATAATCCTTAGTGTTAAGTAGTCTGTAAGCCAATAATGTTAAGTTGGCCCATAATGCCTAGGCATAATAGAGGCTCTCTTTGCATTGCAATCCACTATTGTAAATACAAAATCTCAATGTACTGTTTGCAAAGACATAAAATAAATAAATAAATATAACTCCAACAACATAGGAGGAGTTAGGTTCGTACTGTCCTTTTTCTATCGATTAATTGCTTAACTTACTTGCTACACTTTATTGCTAGTTGGTGCTACAGCCTTTATGTACTCACGCTGCTTTAGTATCCTAAGTATCATAAAATCACTGAAGAAGACACGTTCTCCCCTCTCTCTTCCTCCTCCACTTTGGTACTTTGTTAAGATTTCTTTCTTTAATTCTATCATGTTCCTCACTTTCTTTACCAAAGGACTGGCACAAGGAGCTTTCTTTGGGCCCATGGTAGCTTATTTGGCAGCCACACACAATAAATAAGTGCCAAAAACAATGAATTATTACGAAACATATTTTATGACCTTGCAGGATATGTTCTCTCACCGAGAAACAATGAGACACTGTCTGAGAATTAATGTGGGAGGCGGCTTTGTCTGTGCACTGTACACTGGACAGGTTCCATACCATCAATGAAAATGGAGGAAATCGACAAAACGGAACCAATATGTTGACAAAAAAAGTCTGTGAAAATGCAAATTGGCAATAAAAGAGATTGACAACGAGGGAGGGTCCACTGTATGTGCATTTTATCACTCTGGGGCACTTAAAATCTCGTAGTATATTACGTGTCGGTGGGTTGGCTGGGAGGGCTACCATATCTACCACACCTGACTTTTTACAGTAAATACTACTCATCTCTTGCCCTACATTAAGATTACAAATATTCTGAGGTAAATAATGAGTGTACTATGTGTATATTTTACTTTTTATTGAATTTTAGTGACTAGTTTCATTGCTAACTTAATATATATTAGTATTAACTTGTTATCTGGAATTTATATGCATTTATAAGTGGAAAAAATGGATTTCTGCTTTCCAGCGATGTCCGTTTTCCAGCCTAGAACCTAACCTGTTGAATAAGTGGGGCCCTACTGTACTAGAAATAGAAGCATTATAATGACAGAAACGGAGTGTCTCTTATCATGCAAAAACTGAAGAAACTATTATTGCAAGCAATAGTTGCTTTGACCATTTTAGCAATCACATTCAATTGTATAATGTTAGAGGTGAGTCTGCCAGAGTAGATAAAGAAGTTACAGATGAGTCTGCCAGAGCAGATAAAGAAGTTACAGGTGAGTCTGCCAGAGCAGATAAAGAAGTTACAAGTGAGTCTGCCAGAGCAGATAAGAAGCTGCTGATAAATATCATGATTTTTCTAAGAAAATAGTGGAAGCTGATGGATACACACACCAACAAATTTGAAAATATTTGCCATGCTTGGGAAGAATTAACTTCAAGCAATATGCATCAAGTGTGGAAACACATTTTGTCTCATTGTGCAAATTGTGGAAGGTGTTGTTGAAGAAATAACAGACAATGGAAGGCAGCTTTGGTTTTAATGAATTGGACTCTACAAATATCCCTGACTTGCCTAATGGAAACATTCTTAACTGAGATCAACAATAAAATGTAATAATGTTCTCACTGTTTAGTTTATAATAACCTTCAATAAGAAAAACATTTTTATTATTCTTTAAGGTAAAAAATTTTTTTTTTAATACTTCTGGGTGTCTTGAACGGATTAATTGGATTTTTATTATTTCTTATGTGGAAAATGGTTTCCATTTTTCACCAATCGCTCTGGAATGGATTAAACACGAAAACTGAGGGCCCACTGTACAGTACACTCATTACTTATCTTAAATATTTATAGTCTTAATGTAGGGTGAGCGATGAGTAAACAACATAACGAATAAATGAGAGAGAGAACTAGTAAATGAGAGAGGACAGAGCCACAGAGTATGCAAACAAACAGATGAACACGTCTGCTTTTGGTTAATTTGTTCATTCTCATGTCTGTGAATCTTATACCATAATACAAACACCTTACATTGTGTACAAGTTTTTTTATACTGTGCACACTGACCACATAGACCCATTCTTTCATATATAGGCCTACCAGCTTTCTCTCGCTAGATCTGAAGGCACTAGAATTTATGCGTACTAGTACGTCAATAACCTGGTGCGTAAACCATACTAGTACGTCGGAAATCCTGAAAGGGTTACCCTTTATAGGGCAACCTGCATTGTATTACAGCCTGAACATGTGCTCTTTTGTGCGTTTCATCCTACTCGCACTGCACATCTAGATTCCTATTCTTTATTTCTGACTACTCACAAGTCTTCTCCGAGTCGTTTCAGCTAAGTGGTAATGTCCTCTTCTGGCTTCCCATTAGTTGAGAGACCGAGATGTAAACATTTGTTGCTTGGCATCGCCGAGAGTAAGATTTTTCCATCTAGTGACACTCATATACTCTTGGATTTTAGCCTCTACATTGTCGGTAAGTACTGATTGTTATGTCTAGTGCATAAATGAATAGTTTAGGCATATTTTCATATATATGTAAAGTCCATGTGAAGCATAATATGAGTGTACCATGCATTTGAAAAAAGTGTAACAAAAAAATTTCTATTGCATATATGAATTCTGTAGTGGTCTGGATGTGTACAGAACGTTTTTGTCATCTTCCAGATCAATGAAAAGTTGTTTTATGGTGAGCCCTCCAACTACAAGTCAAAATATGTCCGCCTTTTGGAGGAAAGTGACTCGGATCCAGAGCCAGATTACCCAGAACTGCTTGAAAGTGGTGATGAATACATGCCACCGGATGCAGATGTATCAAGTGATGAGGAGGAAGATAGGCCAGGAAAAAAGCGAAAAGTAGTCAAGGAAAAGAAAGGTATTACGATCGAGGAGTACAGTGATGAAGAACATATTCATGACAGCCTTGCTCTTCAAGGTGACACCCACCGGTCCCACACTGACATAAAGAAGGATAAAAATTACTTCATAGACTTTCATTCTAGCAATTAGTAATATAGAATGATTGTTCTATCTCAGGAAACTCAGGAATATGGGACTTGAAAATTTTATCCCTTTGCAATGTGTCCATGTAGCTATTTGGTTTATTTTTATATTTTTCAAATACTTACAAAATGTTTGGATACAAGTTCCATTTATGTTTTTGATATTGTCTGTTTGCATAATAAATTAAAAAAAAATAGTTATTTGGTGTTTTATTAACAATTGCAGCTTTGCAACATTCACAGTTATACTCCCTTGATCAGGCAGGCACTAGTACAGTCTGTCTTCACACATTAGCAATTGGTTGAAAAATATCAGAATTCCATTTATATGGGCTCATTCACCTTATACTGAAATACTCTATCCACTCTAGGAAATTCATTTCAAAATTCTACTTTTTCCTAATATACCCTATGAAGGGGTTTGGGCAGAGTGGACAGTGAGGTGGGCAGAGACTGTATGGGCAGACTGGACAGTGTGGTGGGCAGAAACAGGATGGGCAGAGTGGACAGTGAGGTTGGCAGAGACTGTATGGGCAGAGTGGACAGTGAGGTGGACAAAGAATGTATGGGTAGAGTGGACAGAGACTGGATGGGCAGAGTGGGCATTGAGGTGGGCAGAGCCATGAGGGACAGAGTGGGCAGTGAGGTGGGCAGAATGTGCAGACTGGACAGAGTAGGCAGTGAGGTGGACAGAAACAGAATGGGCAGAGTGGCAATGAGGTGGGCAGAGGCTGGATGGGCAGTGTGGGCATTAAAGTGGGCAGAACCAATGGACAGAGTGGGGAGTGAGGTGGGAAGTGACAGGAGGTGCAGAGTGGGCAGTGACAGGAGGTGCAGAGTGGGCAGTGTGGTTGGCAGAGACAGGATGGGCATAGTGGGCAGTGAGGTTGGCAGAGACTGAATGGCCAGAGTGGGCAGTGACTGAACAGGCAGAGTGGGCAGTGAGGTAGGCAGAGACTGAATGGCCAGAGTGGACAGTGAAGTGGGCAGAGACTGCATGGGCTGAGTGGACAGTGAGGGTGGCAGAGATTGTGTGGGCAGAGTGGACAGTAAGGTTAGCAGATACTGTATGGGCAGAGTGGACAGTGAGGCTGGCAGAGACAGGATTGGCAGAGTGGGCATTCAGGTGGGCAGAGACTGAACAGCAAGAGTGGGTACTGAGAAAGGACAGACAGAGTGGGCAGTGAGGTGGGCAGAGAAAGGACAGACAGAGTAGGCAGTTAGGTGGGAAGAGACAGGATGGGCAAAGTGGGCAGAGACTGGAGAGGCAGAGTGGGCATTCAGGTGGGCAGATTCTGAATGACAAGAGTTGGCAGTGAGGTGGGCAGAGACTGTATGGGCAGAGTGGACAGAGACTGGATGGGCAGAGTGGGCATAGAGGTGGGCAGAGACAGGATGGACAGAGTGAGCAGAGTGACAATGAGGTGGGCAGAGTGGGTAGAGAAAGGACGGGCAGATTGGGCAGTGAGGTGAACAGAATATGGATGGGCAGAGTGGGCATTGAGGTGGGCAGAGACTGGATGGGCAGAGTGGGCATTGAGGTGAGCAGTGACAGGAGGTGCAGAGTGGGCAGAGACAGGTTGGGCAGAGTGGGCAGTGTGGTTGGCAGAGACTGGGCAGAGTGGGAAGTGAGGTTGGCAGAAACTGAATGGCCAGAGTGGGCAGTGAGGTTGGCAGAGACAGGATGGGCAGAGTGGGCAGTGTGGATGGCAGAGACTGTATGGGAAGTGAGGTTGGCAGAGACTGAATGGCCAGAGTGGGCAGTGAGGTTGGCAGAGACTGCATGGACAGAGTGGGCAGTGACTGAATGGGCAGAGTGGGCAGTGAGGTTGGTAGAGACAGGATTGGCAGAGTGGGTAGTGAGGTTGGTAGAGACAGGATGGGTAGAGTGGGCAGCAATGTTGGCAGAGGCTGAATGGCCAGAGTGGACAGTGAGGTTGGCAGAGAATGTATGGGCAGAGTGGGCAGTGAAGTTGGAAGAGACAGGATGGGCAGAGTGGGCAGTGAGGTTGGCAGAGACTGTATGGCCAGAGTGGGCAGTGAGGTTGGCAGAGACTGTACAGGCAGAGTGTGCAGTGAGGTTGGCAGAGACTGTAAGGGCAGAGTGGGCAGTGAGGTTGGCAAAGACTGTATGGCCAGAGTGGGCAGTGAGGTTGGCAGAGACTGTATGGGCAGAGTGGGCAGTGAGGTTGGCAGAGAATGTATGGGCAGAGTGGGCAGTGAGGTTGGCAGAGACTGAATGGCCAGACTGGGCAGTGAGGTTGGCAGAGACTGTATGGGCAGAGTGGGAAGTGAGGTTGGCAGAGAGGGCAGTGAGGTTGGCAGAGAATGTATGGGCAGAGTGGGGAGTGAGGTTGGCAGAGACTGAATGGCCAGACTGGGCAGTGAGGTTGGCAGAGACTGTAAGGGCAAAGTGGGCAGTGAGGTTGGCAGAGGCTGTATGGGAAGAGTTGGCAGTGAGGTGGACAGAGACTGTATGGGCAGAGGGGACAGTGAGGTGGACAGAGACAGAATGGGCAGAGTGGCAGTGAGGTGGGTAGAGACAGGATGGGCAGAGTGGACAGAGACAGGATGGGCATTGAGGTAGGCAGAGACAGGATGGTTATGCAGAGTGGGCAGTGAGGTGGGCAGAGACAGGACGTGCAGAGTGGGCAGTGAGATAGGCAGAGAAAGTGGGCAGTGAGGTGGGCAGAGATGGGATGGGCAGTGGGCAGTAAGGTTGGCAGAGACAGGATGGGAAGAGTGGGCTGTGAGGTGGGCAGAGACTGGATGGGCAGAGTGGACAGTAATGTGGGTAGAGACAGGATGGGCTTTGTGTGAAGTGAGGTGGGTGCAATGGGCAGTACGATGGGCAAAGACAGGAGTGGGAGTGTGGGCATTGAGGTGGGCAGAGACTGAATGGGCACAGTTGGCAGTGAGGTGGTGAGAGCCTGGATAGGAAAAGTGGGCATTAAGGTGGGCAGAAACTGGACAGGCAGATTGGGCAGTGAGGTGGACAGAGACTATACAGGCAAAGTGGGCATTAAGGTGGGCTGAAACAAGGTGAGCCTAGTGGGTAGTGAGGTGGGCAGAGACTGGACAGGCAGAGTGGGCAGTGAGTTGGGCAGAGACAGGATGGGCAGTGAAGTGGGTATAGAGAGAGGATGGGCAATGTGTGCATTAACATTGGCAGAGACAGGATGGGCAATGAGATGGGCTGAGACAGGATGGACATATTGTTCATTGAGGTGGGCCGAGTGGGCAGGGATGTGGGTAGAAACAGGAGGGGCAGAGTGAGCAGTGAGGTGGGCAGTATGGTGGGCAACACGGGATGTGCTGAATGGGCAGATACAGGAGGGCCAGAGTGGGCATTGAGGTGAGCAGAGACAGGATGAGCCGAGTGGGTAGTGAGGTGGGCAGACAGGATGGTAGAGTAGGCAGTGAGGGGGACAAAGTAGGCAGAGACTGGATGGGCACAGTGGGCAGTGAGGTGGGCAATGACAGGATATCCAGTGTGTGAAGTGAGGTGGACACAGTGAGCAGTGAGATGGGCAAAGACATGATAGGCAGAGTGGGCAGTAAGGTGAGCATAGACAGGAAGTGCAGAATCGGCAGTGAGGTGAGCAGAGACAGGATGTGCAGAATGGGCTGTGAGGTGGGCAGGCACATGACGTGGAGAGTGGGCATTGAATTAGGCAGACTGGATGGGCAAAGTGGGCAGTGAGGAAGGCAGAGACTGGGCTGGCAGTATAATTGTATAATTGTATTTATGTGTTCCTGTGAGACAGAGACAGAGACAGACAGAGCCAACCAGCCAGCCAGTCAGCAAGCCAGCCTGCTGGCCAGCTGGCAAGCCAGCCATGTTGTTTACACAAACCCACACTCCCTTCCCCACCAAAACATTGCTGGGACCTATAAATACTATGTACAGTGGACCCCCGCATAACGATTACCTCCGAATGTGACCAATTATGTAAGTGTATTTATGTAAGTGCGTTTGTACGTGTATGTTTGGGGGTTTGAAATGGACTAATCTACTTCACAATATTTCTTATGGGAACAAATTCGGTCAGTACTGGCACCTGAACATACTTCTGCAGTGAAAAAATATCGTTAACCGGGGGTCCACTGTATATATTTCTAGGCAATAATATGTGACTAAAATAGGTGAAAATGTTCACCTGTCAATTTTTGTGCAGTTATTGTATACTCACCTAATTGTGGTTGCAGGGGTCGAGACTCAGCTCCTGGCCCTGACTCTTCACCGACTGCTTCTAGGTCCTCACTCTCCCTGCTCCATCTGTAGCATACAATGAGTGTATATATCCAAAACATGGCTTATATTGTTCTCACAGGCCATAAAAGTTACTTGAAAAAATAAAATGTTAAAAAATAAAAGAAAAAAATTGGAAAAAATAAATAAATTATTTCCGCATGACCCGCAGTCGGTGATGTTGCCATAAGTGGCTCACTTTCTGTCAACTTGATGCCTCCATATCTCGGTAAGTATTGATCACAAAAAATTTTTGGGGCCAATAATACTCACAAACGTGTGCTCTATCATTTCTAAGAAAAAATAATTTTTATTTTTTCGACAATATTTCATTCCCAGTACTTGTAACCAAGCGTTCCTCGTTGTGCTCCGGGTTTTTCTGGTGTTTTCACGGTCGCTCTTACGTGCTAGAACTTTAATTTGTGTCATCAATCCTATACGATACATCCCTCTAGCGCCTGGAACCAATCTTGGCCGGAAAACATTATATACTGAGTCAAAAAAGGAGAATCAGTGTGCACTACCTAGCAGAGTTTACTGCCAGAGGGGAATCATAGGCCTGTGTCCCGTGTGAAAAAAATAATAATAATTGAACTTTTCGTGTCAGAGGAAAGAAAGTCTCCCTGAAAACATTGAGTATACATAGTGTATAGTGTATACTACAGTGGCTCCCTAGTATATTGATGATAAAGGCTAAAGTGTCATTTGAAAACAGGTGAATTTGTAAATGAAGTGATAAGCCTATAGAGGCAGGTGCCAGAAGTCGCCAGAAACTTACCACAGGTCAACTGTTTTTAATAATCTTCCTGGCCTGCTAGTGTACTCGCATATAATCTAGTGATACCAGTGAATAGCAGAATACAGTGTTGTAGTAGCAACTAACCAGTATTATAATGGTACTTAGTGGAGTGGAGTGACTTTCATTAGTTTCTTTTTTCTTGAAATACCGGACATATACTGTGATTTTCATATAACCTGTAGTTACCAGCGGTCGCAATATACACAACGAGAAGAAATTATTACTACAGAAAAAGCGTCCTTCCTCCAAAATTTGCACCAGTCAACTATAGTGATAATATTGCATTTATTGTGGTGGAGACGGAAAAAAAAAATAGAAAAGCTAGATACAGCGATTGATAAACAAGGGTGGAGGTCAACCGTTCGTCATTGTAGGAGTTGCCAGCAGTCACCGGCTCTTCAACACGCAAGTTATACTCTTGTATCAATCAAATCACATATTACTCGGGTAGATAATTTCCAGTAGATCCTTCATGTGTTAGCTCAAATCACCGACCAGTATGGTTTAAATAAGTGACCCACTGATCAGATCAGATCGACTGGTCCGAACCCTTGACTGGTCCGAACCCTTGACTGGTCCGAACCCTGGACTGGGCCGAACCCTTGACTGGTCCGAACCCTTGACTGGTTTCAAACGGTTTCATTGGACAATAAAGCAGACTGTAAACGGATGGGGTTGTAGGCGCCCTTATAAACAAACATTAAATATATACCAGGAACGTGCACGGTAAGCTGTCCAATATACAAAAACAGTTAGAAACAGAAATACAAATAGCTAGAGCTTCATTTAAGGAGGTTATTAATAGAATATTCAAGAGGTTGCTAGTAGAATTGCAGTAAATCAACCATTCAAATCATTATGAAGCTGTGTGTAGTCTGTGGTAGCAATAATGTTGAAGGATCAGTTATGGAGAGAGAAGAGGGAATATAAATGTTTAAATTTAAGAATTATGTGGATTAAAATAAGGGTCAGATATGAAAAATGGGTTATAATAAGTGCGTATGCACCTGGAGAAGAGAGGAGTGCAGAGGAGAGAGAGAGATTTTGGGAGATGTTAAGCAAGTTTGTTGGAACTTTTGAGCCAAATGAAAAAGTAATTGTGGTAGGAGACCTAAATGCTAAAGTAGGAGAAACATCACTAAAGGATGTTGTCAGTCATCACTAGAGGATGCTGTCAGTTATCACTACAGGATGCTGTCAGTCATGTCTACAGGATGCTGGTAGTCATCACTACAGGACTATCACTATACATCAATACAAAACACTTCACATTAGCATCACTACATATCAGTGTCACTACACATCACTAACCAACATCAATACACAACATCACTATATAAAACTACCACATCTATCACATACAACATCTCTCATCATCATTATACACCACATTTAGCATTATATTCTACATATATCACCATCACTATACACCACATTTATCATTATGTTCTCCATTTATCACCTTCACTATTTACCACTTTCTTCACCATCACTATACAACACTTCTATCATTACTCACTACATATATTATCATCATTATTTTCCACATTTATTACCACTAGTATACACATAGTCAGTAACAGAATTCGAAGGTAACTATATTTCTCATACGTATTGTTTGGATAACATTATCTCTGAATTTCCAATAAATTATCATTCACTGATCATTTAAATTTAGTGGATTTCCAGATAAATCTAATAATTGTTCTGAACCTTCAGGTCTTAGTATCAACAATGGCATTGTTTAAAAGAGTTGCCCACATCGACTTCGAGAATTACTGTGACAACGACGACCCCAACAATTATGAATGCACTTCCAAGAAGAAGAAGAAGAAGAAGAAGAAGATAACACAGGGAGAGAGGTGCCCCTTCACCAACAACGATGAACTCGGTGAGTGGCACTACGTTTGCAACAAGAAGAAGAAGAATAAGAAGAAACTCGGTGAGACCCTCAACGTCCCAGGCAACAACAAATTCCTTGAGAGGAGCCACCTCCCTGACCACCATGAATCCCTTGACAACAACCACATCATCGACTACTATGATGACCTCTACGATGGTTATGGATTATTTAGACGTGAGGGTAAGCCTAGAAAAATTAAAAAGAAGGAGTCAACACGTAAGGCCAGAAAAGTAAAAACCGAAAAGTCCAAAAGGACATGAACAGTTTGATGTTGTGCCCTATCTGAAAGGACATGAACAGTTTGATGTTGTGCCCTATCTGGTGACCACACTCAAACACATCAACTGATGTCCCCATCCATCAACAAGAGTCGTAGTCATTAAAAAAAAAAAGGAACTCTAGTAGCAGCCACCTCCTCGTGGTGAGTTCTGGATGTTTTGTGTCACTTTTAGTACATAAGGGTACACAAAATAGCTGAGAGCTGCTCACACTAATATACTGTCTATTTCTGCACATCCTGACATGTAAATCTTGTCTATGTCTGCATAGATGTATATATTGTTTGTGTCAGCACAATATATACACTGTCTTAGATAAGTTCTTATTGAATGTCATTCTATTGATAATAAGTGATCTCTATGGGTTCAGTGATTCACCATTAATCCAACATTAACATAATTATATTAATATTGTTAATAATATTAATTAAACTAAATGTATTTTGCCACTGTGGGATCTGAGAAAGGTATCTTCGATCTTTGTAACCATCATCATCGGAATTTTGCATTTCCTGGGGTTGAATTCAAGCAAACTTTTTTTTTTTTTTTTTTTTTACGATTTTTTAGTTTGTGAAGATCCTTTCATAGCCTTTCCCTGTTTTTTTTCAAACTTTATTCTGCTCATTAGTTTTACTGAGGTGTCATAACATTCACAGCAGTAAGTACTGTGTTATTCCTGCCTCAACCTCAACTTTGTGCACAGGTATCTTGTGGTGAAAGTTTTTTTATGGTGTGTAACAGTAATAGTTTTGAATCACATCAGGCCTAGTTTGGGACAGTAGGCCTACTGCAATGTTCTTATGTTATTTTGAATTATTTCTTGATTGTGGAAAATAGCAGTTAAGCATAGTTTAGGACATTTAATGAAGGATATGTTTCACCAAGAATGACTATCTTTGTACTGAACAAATCAAAACTGAAATTACACAGTTGTACAACTGTTTTAATGGAGACATAACTAAGAATAATAAAGATACCTGAACTTTATAAAACTGGGATGCTTGAAAGTGTGTGGATGTAGTGCGGATGACAAGAAACAGATGATTGCTGATGTTATGAATGAAAAGAATTTGGATGTCCTGGCCCTAAGCAAAACAAAGCTGAAGGGGGTAGGGGAGTTTCAGTGGGGGGAAATAAATGGGATTAAATCTGGAGTATGTGAGAGAGTTAGAGCTAAGGAAGGGGTAGCAATAATGTTGAAGGATCAGTTATGGAAGGAGAAAAGAGAATATGAATGTGTAAATTCAAGGATTATGTGGATTAAAGTAAAGGTTGGATGCGAAAAGTGGGTCATAATAAGTGTGTATGCACCTGGAGAAGAGAGGAACGTAGAGGAGAGAGAGAGATTTTGGGAGATGTTAAGTGAATGTATAGGAACCTTTGAACCAAGTGAGAGAGAAATTGTGGTAGGGGACCTGAATGCTAAAGTAGGAGAAACTTTTAGAGAGGGTGTGGTAGGTAAGTTTGGTATGCCAGGTGTAAATGATAATGGGAGCCCTTTGATTGAACTTTGTATAGAAAGGGGTTTAGTTATAGGTAATACATATTTTAAGAACAAGAGGATAAATAAGTATACAAGATATGATGTAGGGTGAAATGACAATAGTTTGATAGATTATGTATTGGTAGATAAAAGACTGTTGAGTAGACTTCAGGATGTACATGTTTATAGAGGGGCCACAGATATATCAGATAACTTTTTAGTTGTAGCTACACTGAGAGTAAAAGGTAGATGGGATACATGGAGAATAGAAGCATCAGAGAAGAGAGGGGTGAAGGTTCATAAACTAAAAGAAGAGGCAAGAGTGTATCAGTCTGTAGTGGAAGGAAGGCGGGGTAGGGGTCAGCCTAGGAAAGGTTGGAGGGAGGGGGTAAAGGAGGTTTTGTGTGCGAGGGGCTTGGACTTCCAACAGGCATGCATGAGCGTGTTTGATAGGAGTGAATGGTGACAAATGGTTTTTAATACTTGACATGCTGTTAGAGTGTGAGCAAAGTAACATTTATGAGGGGATTCAGGGATCCGGCAGGCCGGACTTGAGTCCTGGAGATGGGAAGTACAGTGCCTGACTCTGAAGGAGGGGTGCTAATGTTGCAGTTTAAAAACTGTAGTGTAAAGCACCCTTCTGGCAAGACAGTGATGGAGTGAATGATGGTGAAAGTTTTTCTTTTTCGGGCCACCCTGCCTTGGTGGGAATTGGCCAGTGCGTTAATAATAATAATAACTTCTTCATAAATGTAATTTTTTTTTTTTAACAAGTTGGTCATCTCCCACTGAGGCAGGGTGACCCAAAAAGAAAATATTTTCATCATCATTCAACACTTTCACCTCACTCACACATAATCACTGTTTTTGCAGAGGTGCCCAGAATACAACAGTTTAGAAGCATATATGTATAAAAATACACAATATATCCTTCCAAACTGCCAATATCCCAAACCCCTCCTTTAGAGTGCAGGCATTGTACTTCCCATTTCCAGGACTCAAGTCCAGTTATATAAAATAACCGGTTTCCCTGAATCCCTTCACTATTACCCTGCTCACACTCCAAGAGCTCGTGAGGTCCCAAATACCATTTGTCTCCATTCACTCCTATCTAGCACACACACGTATGCTTGCTGGAAGTCCAAACCCCTCGCCCACAACACCTCCTTTACCCCCTCCCTCCAACCTTTTTGAGGACGACCCCTACCCCACATTCCTTCCCCTACAGATTTATACACTCTCCATGTCATTCTACTTTGATCCATTCTCTCTAAATGACCAAACCACCTCAACAAACCCTCTTCAGCCCTCTGACTAATACTTTTATTAACTCTACACCTTCTCCTAATTTCCACACTCCGAATTTTCTACATAATATTTACACTACACATTGCCCTTAGACAAGACATCTCCACTGCCTCCTCACTGCAGCATTTACAACCCAAGCTTCACACCCATATAAAAGTGTTGGTACTATACTTTCATATATTCCCTTCTTTGCCTTCATAGATAACATTTTTTGCCTCCACATATACCTCAATGCACGACTCACCTTTTTTCCTTCATCAATTCTATGGTTAACCTCATCCTTCATAAATCCATCCCCTGACACATCAACTCCCAAATATCTGAAAACATTCACTTCTTCCATACTCCTCCCCAATTTGATATCCAATTTTTCTTTATCTAAATCATTTGATACTCAGATCACCTTACTCTTTTCTATGTTCACTTTCAACTTTCTACCTTTACACACACTCCCAAATTCACCCACTAACCTTCACAATTTTTCTTTAGAATCTCCCATAAGCACAGTATCATCAGCAATAAGTAACTGTGTCACTTCCCATTTTGTATTTAATTCCCCATAATTTAAACCATACCCCGGCCGGGATTGAACCCGCGGTCAGAGAGTCTCAAAACTCCAGACCGTCGCGTTAGCCACTAGACCAGCTAGCCACAATAAGATTCGTCCAACTAGGTATATTTCTACACAATAGGAAGGTTAGCACAGGCACCACTGTGACCACAAATGCAAGTTTTTACAGAGGAATCTCCAGCTAGCGTGGCCGTGACGAACTCTAGCTCAAGTCCCCTCACTGCCGTCAACATGACTCACGAAATCGTAATGACACGATTGCAAACAAACCATACCCCGGCCGGGATTGAACCCACGGTCAGAGAGTCTCAAAACTCCAGACCGTCGCGTTAGCCACTAGACCAGCTAGCCACAATAAGATTCATCCAACTAGGCATATTTCTACACCATAGGAAGGTTAGCACAGGCACCACTGTGACCACAAATGCAAGTTTTTACAAACGAATCTCCAGCTAGAGTTCGTCACGGCCGCTTTGAGTCATGCATTTCAGGTCCATTTGTCAGAATTTGAACTGGGAAGTATATAGATGCATTTTTCTTCTTCTGGAGAGTCAAGCCTCTGGTAAGGTGCTTACTGCACAAATTCTTATGCCAACCTACCCTGAGATCCAGTGGTTATGAGGACCAATACCCTGTTCTTCCTATTTTTTTTTATTAACACACTGGCTGATTCCCACCAAGGCAGGGTGGCCCGAAAAAGAAAAGCTTTCACCATCATTCACTCCATCACTGTCTTGCCAGAAGGGTGCTTTACACTACAGTTTTTAAACTGCAACATTAACACCCCTCCTTCAGAGTGCAGGCACTGTACTTCCCATCTCCAGGACTCAAGTCCGGCCTGCCGGTTTCCCTGAATCCCTTCATAAATGTTACTTTGCTCACACTCCAACAGCACGTCAAGTATTAAAAACCATTTGTCTCCATTCACTCCAATCAAACACGCTCATGCATGCCTGCTGGAAGTCCAAGCCCCTCGCACACAAAACCTCCTTTACCCCCTCCCTCCAACCTTTCCTAGGCTGACCCCTACCCCGCCTTCCTTCCACTACAGACTGATACACTCTTAAAAGTCATTCTGTTTCACTCCATTCTCTCTACATGTCTGAACCACCTCAACAACCCTTCCTCAGCCCTCTGGACAACAGTTTTGGTAATCCCGCACCTCCTCCTAACTTCCAAACTACGAATTCTCTGCATTATATTCACACAACACATTGCCCTCAGACATGACATCTCCACTGCCTCCAGCCTTCTCCTCGCTGCAACATTCATCACCCATGCTTCACACCCATATAAGAGCGTTGGTAAAACTATACTCTCATACATTCCCCTCTTTGCCTCCAAGGACAAAGTTCTTTGTCTCCAGACTCCTAAGCGCACCGCTCACCCTTTTCCCCTCATCAATTCTATGATTCACCTCATCTTTCATAGACCCATCCACTGACACGTCCACTCCCAAATATCTGAATACATTCACCTCCTCCATACTCTCTCCCTCCAATCTGATATCCAATCTTTCATCACCTAATCTTTTTGTTATCCTCATAACCTTACTCTTTCCTGTATTCACTTTTCTTTTTTTTCTTTTGCATACCCTACCAAATTCATCCACCAATCTCTGCAACTTCTCTTCAGAATCTCCCAAGAGCACAGTGTCATCAGCAAAGAGCAACTGTGACAACTCCCACTTTATGTGTGATTCTTTATCTTTTATCTCCACACCTCTTGCCAAGACCCCCGCATTTACTTCTCTTACAACCCCATCTATAAATATATTAAACAACCACAGTGACATCAAATAATCACCCTCTTTCCTACATACTCTAACTTGAGCCTCACTATCCTCGTAAAAACTCTTCACTGCTTTCAGTAACCTACCTCCTACACCATACACCTGCAACATCTGCCACACTGCCCCCCTATCCACCCTGTCAAACGCCTTTTCCAAATCCATAAATGCCACAAAAACCACTTTAGCCTTATCTAAATACTGTTCACTTATATGTTTCACTGTAAATATCTGGTCCACACACCCCCTACCTTTCCTAAAGCCTCCTTGTTCATCTGCTATCCTATTCTCCGTCTTACTCTTAATTCTTTCAATAATAACTCTACCATACACTTTACTAGGTATACTCAACAGACTTATCCCCCTATAATTTTTGCACTCTCTTTTGTCCCCTTTGCTTTCTCACTGGGTTTTTCCTGCTCTAACCCAAATTCTATGTCTCTCCCTTCTCCTATGACGTTAGTTACTTTCATCTCTTCCAGTGTTAAAAGAGCAGGTGGTGGCAGCATATTCCTAACACACAGAATACACTACTACCACCTTTTCTCTCAAATTCTAGTTATTTTCCTTTTTTTATTTGTTTCCTGTATTCTTATACCTTTGTCCACTCTGAGTCTGCCTGAGGGAATAGACAATAAGGCATCATTGGATGCTGTGTCGACCCTAGGCTGGGACTGTGGAGGTAGCTGCATTTCATATGTACATGATAAAAATTGTAACACTGTAAATTGTACTAACTGTAATATGTACTGTTAGTTGCTTTTTGCTACCTCACTACTATAAATCTTATAAAATTTTTGGCTAGTACACTTTAGTAATAAAGTAAAATAATTAAAGAAAAATCAAGCAATGTATAAGCTATAACTAGCTTTAAGTAGTGTGTAAGTACAGTGGAACCTCTACTTACGAGTTTAATCCATTCCATGACCTTGCTCACAACTGGATTTGCTTGTTTGCAGAGTCAATTTTCCTCATTTAAATTAATTGAAATTAAATTAATTCATTCCAGTGGAATTCCAGGCATGAGAAAATACTTTAATAATTTCCCTAATAACACCTCAACAGCTTATTTATCTATCACAATTCATGTAATATGACATAATAAACAATATTAATAACATAGAAACATGATATATATATACACTAAAATTAATAAAATACATGTCATTAGGTATGTGGGTAGCAGTGGTGACAGCAGCCATTGTTGTTGGGGTTTATAGGGTCACCACAGTGGTCACTCCTGTTCCTGACTACATGTGTAGAGAACCTAAGATAACCCAAAAAATGTCAGACAGAGTGACTTATAAGTGCTACACTCTTAATGCTTCACTTAATTGCTACACTCTTAATGCTACACTTAATTCCTACACTCTTAATGCTACTCTTTGCCACTGCTGCTTCATGTTGTCTGCCACTGCTACCTCATGATGTCTGCCACAGCTGCTTCATGTTATCTGCTGCTGCTACCTTATGATGTCTGCCACTGTTGATTCATGTTGTCTGCCACTTCTGCTTCATGTTGTCTGCCACTGCTACCTCATGATGTCTACCACTGATGTCGCCAAAGAATCAAACATTACTGCTATTTTGAGCTCAATTTCAAGGTACTTTTCATGGTGAAACCAATTAAAACCATATTTATTTTTGTAGTATATCTTCCATTCTATCACATGAGACCAAATAAAACGAGAATACAACCATAAAAACCGTACAAAAATATACTGTTAAGGGGAAGCTAATGGCTGAGAAGTGAACTCCGTTAGTTATGGTAAAATTTCTTTAATTTTTGGTGTACGTTAAGAAGCATCTTTTCATCATACATTGCCCAAGTTTTAATAAGATAGTCCAAGTTTCAATAAGATAGATCCAATTCCCTAGATCAAGAGCAAGATCCCCCTCACCAGTGTCAATTAACCTCCCTTGAGGCCCATTTGCATCTGGAAATTTTGCTCGCGTCTGGAAGCAAAAAATCGACCGAGCAGCTGCTCGTATCTGGAAAAACTCGCACGTGGATGCACTCGTAAGTAGAGGTTCCACTGTATTAGTCTGCCAGAAATACTCAGGCATGATAGTGGCTTTCTTAGTTTTTAACATTTTATAAAATGTAAATCACACATTGTAACCTTTCCAGAGAATAAAAATTATATTGTTGTACACATGTTTACAGAACTTTGCTATATTTTAAATTTTTATAAATTACCCTTTACAAATACAGGCACTCTTCAATGACCGACCGGTTTAATCCTTAAACGGTCCAAACGTATATATACGTTCACTTGCTCAGTGCCCCAAATTTTTTGAGAGAAAATTGTTTTTTTTTTTTTTAATAGGAAAAAAGAGTATTTGGTACCCAGGCAACCCCAATTTTTTTCATATGGTGCACAGTGAGTGCACACACCCATTCTCTCATGTCTAGGTGACTCAGGCATATCATGCCAATGTTGAATGAATGACAAAGGAAACGTATACAGTGGTCCCTCGTTTTTCGTAATTAATCCGTTCCTGGAGGAGCTACTATAAATTAAATTTACGATTTGCGAATAAATTTTCCCCATAAGAAATGATGTAAATACAATTAATCCATTCCTGACACCCAGAAGTATTAAAACAAAAAAAAAATTTACATGAAATATACAAGTAGTACATAAACAATACAATGGGAAATGATGAATGAAACATTAACAGCATAATACTTACCTTTATTGGAGATTCTTCTTAGTGTATGGGAGACAGGAGAAGGAGAGAGATTGGATTGTTTACAGTTTGGAAGAGGAATCCCCTTCCAGCAACACCTCAGGTACCAATTGCTTCTCTGGGGTTGCTTCTCTTCTCTGTTTCTTAATGCCACTAGGACCACCTTGAGAGTCACTAGTCCTGTCTCACAAAGTAACTGTGGAGAGAGCTCTGTTTCTGGCGTCTCTTTAACACTTCCCTAAAATGGCCCAAGACTTTGTCACTGTACATATTTCTCACCTACTTTACCACAGGCTTGGCACTAGGAGCTTTCTTTGGAGCCATGGTAGCTTATTTAGTACTTGCAAGCACTAAAATGAGTGGAATATTATGAAATATTTCGTAGGAGCACTTGAGGGGACCTTCACTCACTGGTAAACAATGCCAGGCTGGCTGGGTAGGGAGACCTCCCCGGCTCACACCGTGCGTACGCGTCCCAGACGAACTACTATTTGCGAGTCAACCTATGAAAAGCGAGTCCATGTTTATACGAAAATACAGTGGACCCCCGCATAATGATCACCTCCGAATGCGACCAATTATGTAAGTGTATTTATGTAAGTGCGTTTGTACGTGTATGTTTGGGGGTCTGAAATGTACTAATCTACTTCACAATATTCCTTATGGGAACAAATTCGGTCAGTACTGGCACCTGAACATACTTCTGGAGTGAAAAAATATCGTTAACCGGGGGTCCACTGTACCCCTATGATTGGCAAAATTTATGATTGCCGAGAACTACGAAAAGCGAGGGACCACTGTATATACGTTTGGGGCACTATGCGAGAGAACGTATATATATGTTTGGACCGTTTAAGGGTTAATGACCACTCAGACTTACGACCAGCTCTCCAACCAGTATGTAAACCAAAGTAATGTATATTACAGCTGATTTCTTCTGTTTTGTTTATTACAGTATACAGAACACTACAGTATAAACTTTTAAAAATGTATAGCTGCTTATAAATATCCTGATAATTTGTTATTCTTGATATATCCCTCTAATGCGCAGCTGTTGCTGAAGAAATAAATGATGACGGAAGGGCTGCCGAACTGCAGTAAATTATTTCTGTGGGTGGCTACGAGCCACATCAAGTGTTTAACCCTTTGAGGGTTTCGGTCGTACTAGTACGGCTTACCACCCAGGGTTTTTGACGTACTAGTACGCCTCAAATCTAGTGGGAGAAAGCTGGTAGGCCTACATATGAAATAATGGGTCTATGTGGTCAGTGTGCACAGTATAAAAAAAATCCTGCAGCACACAGTGCATAATGAGAAGAAAAAAATCTTTGACCGTTTTTTTGGAATAAAACAACGACTTTGCACTGTATTTTTGTATGGTATTTATTGTTGTATTCAAGTTTTCTTGGTCTCATTTTATAGAATGGAAGACATATTGCAGAAATTGAGATGATTTTGACTGGTTTTACAATGAAAAGTACCTTGAAATTGAGCTCAAAGTAGCAGAAATGTTAGATTTTTACCAAAGTTCAAAAGTAAACAAATCACGCCAAGCGTCCAATACACGTCAATTGGTGAGTCTAATATTCTTTCACAAGTGTGCCAATATTATTTATACCATTTTTTACACTAGTGTAGTAGCCTGCATAACAGTAAATCTTCTATTTTTTGTGAGAATAAAAATTTAAAGTGGAAAGCAAAAGAATGTAAGAGGGGACTTGAGACGTGACTAATGAACAGAGGAAATGCCATTTTAGTGCCAGGAATGTCTTTCTTGTTTATTCTGGACCCTATTCAGAAATTGGCATCTTTTGAAATTTGTGTGAAATTGGCAAAATTGCTCAATTCTGACCACTGTAATGGATAGTTGAAATTGATAAATTGGTGGCTTCTTGCACTCATTCGATAGAACAAATGGAGTTCTAGCGAAATATTCATGTTTTTTATCGACTAATACAGTGGAATTGGCCAAAAATGGGGCTCAAAGTGGGCAAAATCGCCGATGCATAAACATCGCTGAAACTGCTAACTTTGCAAGAGCGTAATTTCGTAAGTTTTCCATCAAATTTCAAACTTTTGGTGTCATTATGATCGGGAAAAGATTCTCTATCTTTTTATAAGAGAATTTTTTTTTTTTAATCTGGCCGACCCTGAGAACGAGTCTCGGAGAGGGCCTGTCAACCCTCAAAGCGTTAATGCTGATGAGACAAGTGGGATAGGAGGTAGGAGTAGATTTGTCTATGTATTATTCTTTCATAGATTTTTGAGAGCAGAGACAAGTTAGAAACTGGTCTGTAGTTATTTAGATCTGTAGGATCACCTCCTTTGTGGATCAGGGTGACCTTGCCATCTTGAGTATGGATGGGAATTTAGAAGATTCAACAGATTTATTAAATAGTATTGCAATAATGGGTGACAGCACATGAGCTGCTT
Source organism: Cherax quadricarinatus (assembly GCF_038502225.1). Classification (NCBI taxonomy): domain Eukaryota; kingdom Metazoa; phylum Arthropoda; class Malacostraca; order Decapoda; family Parastacidae; genus Cherax; species Cherax quadricarinatus. The sequence continues at coordinate 127,494 of NW_027195647.1, read as the reverse complement.
TTTTATATATGACTGTTGGCAAGTCATTTAGGTCTCCTGCTTTGTTTTTTAAATGATTTAATTATTAGTGATGCTTCAGTAGGATTTGGTGAAAATTAGACACATGTGTGACATCTGGTTATCTTTAGCCCCTTGACTATTGAAACCCCAAATCCTGAGGTGTCTCCTGGTGTCGAAAAATATTCGGAAAAAAAAATTCTTAAGAAAACATTAAGAATATTTTTCTGAGTGTTTTCGCCCGAAAAAATTTTTTGCCATCAGTACTTACCGAGATATAGAGGCTTGAAGTTGGCAGAAAATAAGCTGTGTATGGCAACAGCGGCGACTGCTGCTCACCCGGTAAACTTTGGTTTACTTGTATTCGAAGGTTTCTTGTTTTTTTCACTATTTTGTTTTTTCACATAACTTATGTGGCTTGTGAGACCAAAGTATGGTGCAATGTTCATAAATACATTCATTGAATGTAACACAATTATAGCAAAAGCACTAGTATCATCATATTTTTTACAAAACTTGTTTACACAATACAAAATATTGTTTATTACGATTGTTCTACAATATATATACATACGCACAATCACTGGACACTTTCCTAGAACTGCTGCAGCTTGCGGAATTCTTTGAAACATAGGTGTATGCACAATGGTGTTTTACACTCCTCACACATAAAATGAGTGTCTCTGCATTTTTGTGGTATGTGCAGACATAACACCTCTTCTGAGCATTTTTCTTGAAAGCAGTAGCAGGCAGTGGTATGGGGTAGTGATCACCAGACCTCAGACGAGATGGCATGTGTTGGTAATTTCGTGGGCGCTGGTCTATTGCAAGTGTTATTCCTTGGTACTTGAATATTATTTGTCTGATGACTGACAAACAAAATTCGCCATATTTGGGTTTGTTGTTGGTCTTCAACTTCTACATATAAGCAGTCAGTTGGGAAATGTCAAGAAGATGGAAAAAGAGTTTTAGGTACCACTTATAATACACAAATAACCTGCACATAAAAGAGAGAAGCTTACGACGACGTTTCGGTCCGACTTGGACCATTGACAGTCACACAGTGTGACTTTGTCAATGGTCCAAGTCGGACCGAAACGTCGTTGTAAGCTTCTCTCTTTTATGTGCGGGTAATTTATGTATCGTTCCAGTCATGGTATTGTGCCTTTTTGTTATTTACCACTTATAACTCTTGCAAACGCAATCAGCAAACCCAGTCTGCATGTCACATTTGTCCACTAACTGCATATTGAGGCTGTAATCTACCATTTTGTGTCGGTGAAGTGATGTCAACAGTGTGACATCACGTTTGTCATGCCACTGAAATGCTAGGATGTCAATGTCAGCAAACACCTGAACATCACATCTACGAGTGCCTGCGTCGAACCTAGGCACATGTTTACGATTTCCATGCACTGTGCCACACATATCTGTCATGTTCACTTGCAAGAAATCACTGAGTGAGGGGATTGTGCACCAGTTGTCAATATATAAAATATGCCCCTTACCAAGATATGGTTCCATCATTGTTCTAACCACATCACCAGAGATACCCAGTAACTTCCTGGTATATTGCAATGTTTTACTGCTAGTGTACATAATTATATCCAAAATCAGACCACTTTTGCAAAACTCAGTACAAATAACTTTCTTCTTGCTTGGTATGTACTGCTTGAATGACAGTCTGCCTTTGAACAAAATCAAAGACTCATCAATAACAAGCTTCCTGAAGGGATAAAAATGCATATAGCACTCTTGTTTCAGGTACATAAACACATTTCTGATCTTATATAACCTGTCACTTCTGAGGCCTTGTTTTGTCTGAAAAGTGTAGCATACGTAAGAGTAGCACAAATCTATTCACTGGTATAATATCACCGTAAGCTGGGGTTGAAATCAGGCGGTCTGTCAACCAGAATGCGTTGACACTGTGCTTATACACATGTGACATAAGCATTATTGTAGCAAAGAACAGATACATCTCTGCCACAGTTGTGTCCTTCCACTGGTGTAGGTGTGATCTTGGTGAAAGAATTGTGTTTGCCATGGTGTACTCAAAGTATGTATTGCTTTCCCTGACAATAATGTCCATCAAGGGTTCATTGAAGAATAACTGAAAGCATACCAGTTCAGTGGCATTGTTCCCAAGTGTACATGATGGCCGTATTCCACTATGTGTTTCATCAAAGTCATGGGGATTGGGAACAAAATTGTGACCTAGCTTCCAATCCCAGATGTGGTCTGCTGGTGGGTTCTGGATATTTTAAGGTGGTTGTGGTTGTGCAGGTCGTGGTTGTGGATGTTGTGAGAGTGTGGGGTTGGTTGAGGCTGGCTGTGGTTGTGCTGAGTTAGCAGTGTCGGTAGTAGTATGGCCCGCTGCTGGTGCCACACGACTCATGCCACCATCACTATCACCACCGCCACCTGCTGCCTCACTCACATTAGTCAAACCCATTGTAACAATATTGTCATCTTCACTATCAGTTCATGGTGTAGGGCCATGGGATGTACTCCAAGGTTTACTCCTTCCCCTTGGAACATATGACACACTACGAGAATGCATGCTATGTCGTATATACTGCCGCTTCACTGGAGAATATTCACCCTCACTGTCGCTACTAGAACTGCTTTGAAATCACTATCACCATCACTTTCACTGCTCACATCTGAGTCTTGTACATGGGCAAATAGTATCCTCTTTCATCCTGGTACAGATGAACATGAATGAGACGGCCCAACACCAGATGTGGAAGGTTGTGGGTCATCTGGATTTTCATCACTAATTACGTTATCCTGGGCGCTGCTTTCAGTCACACCCACTCCAAAACCATGAAATTCACTTTCACTGGCACTTCCATCACTGTTAGAGCTATCACTTGGGAACAAAAGACCTCCAATCCGCCGAGGAGCGAGGTACTTCTTACCGTGAGGCATGGTGAAAATGGACTACCAAGATGGCATTCCCACAATGCACCACTGAGTCCCTGATTTTTTTCACAGGGTGCACACCCACCACTCAGACCCATTCTCTCTCATGCAGGCCTACCAGTTTTCTCCCGCTTGATTTGAAGCCGTTAGAATTTATGCATATCAATACGTCAAACATGGTGGCTCATAAGATGTACGTATATGACCAAAACAGTCAAAGGGTTAATTGTAGACGTTTCACCAACCAGTGGCTTTATCAATACAGAATCCAGGACATGTCTTGAAGATGTATCAGTAGCATTTGTTGGTGCTATATATATAGAGTAGTCTTGTGGCTGAGTACAGTGAACCCCCAGTTTGCGATGGCATCGGTATCCGATAAATCCGGTATTCGATACATTTTAACGCAAAAATTTTGCCTCAGTTCCCGTTAAAAAACCCGCCATACGCGATTCGTCCGAGATGTGTCCATGTGTGGCCTAGTGTTTACAAGCCAGCCAGTGTGCTCGCATCTAAGGATACACTCGGTACATTCCATATTATCAGAGTGTTTTTGGTGCTTGTTTCTGCAAAATAAGTCACCATGAGCCCCAAGAAAGCTTCTAGTGCCAACCCTGTGGTAAAAAGGGTGAGAATTAGTATGGAAATTAGGAAAGAGTTTGAAGGGTTTGGGGCTAACCCAGAGAAGCCTATGCCAGTTGTGGAATCCATTGTGCCTACTTCAAAAATTAAGGAAATGTGTGCAAAGTGGGTTGAACTGCAAACCTTTATGAATGAAAATCACCCTAACATAGCTTTTGCAAGCCGTGCTGGTGACTATTACAATGACAATGTTGTGGCCCATTTTAGACAAATCGTAAAGGAATGGGAGGTACAGAGCTCTATAGATAGATTTGTTGTGCGACAGAGGTCCAGTGACTCTCAAGCTGGTCCTAGTGGCATTAAAAGAAGAAGGGAAGTAACCCTGGAAAAGGACTTGCTACCTCAAGTCCTAATGGAAGGGGATTCCCTTTCTAAACAATAAGTTCGACACTCTCCCCTCCTCCTATCCCATCAATCATCACCAGATCTTCATTAAAGGTAAGTGTCATGTATTCTATTGTTAGTAGAGTACTACAAACTATGCATGTCTTCTTCAGTTTGTGTGCATTAAACTTAATATTTCATGTGGTAAAAAAAAAATTTCATACTTTTGGGTGTCTTGCACGGATTAATTTGATTTCCATTATTTCTTATGGGGAAAATTGATTCACTTTTCGATAATTTTGGTTTACGATGAGCTCTCAGGAATGGATTAATATTGCAAACCGGGGGTCCACTGTATTTGCATTTGGAACATAACAATGTTGTTGACATTAAAAAAATAAAAAAAAATAAAAATTCTTTTTTGGCCAAGGTTACAATGTGATTACATTTCATAATTTGAATGGTACAAAGAAAGCCACTATCATGCCAAGGCATTTCAAGCAGACTTAACCTTATACATAAATACTACTTAAGACTAGACAGGTGAAGAGTGGAAGAATACAATACAGTGGACCCTCGACTAACGCTATTAATCCATTCTTGAGAGCTCATCGTTAGTCAAAATAATCGTTAGTCAAGTTAATTTTCCCCATAAGAAATAATGGAAATCAAATTAATCCGTGCAAGACACCCAAAATTATTGAAATAAAAAAAATTTTAACACATGAAATATTAATTTTAATACACACAAACTGAAGAAGACATGCACAGTTACATGACACTTACCTTTATTGAAGATCTGGTGATGATTGATGGGATGGGAAGAGGGGAGTGTGTTGATGGTCTTAGTGTTTAGAAGGGGAATCCCCTTCCATTAGGACTTGAGGTGGCAAGTCCTTTTTCGGGGTTACTTCCCTTCTTCTTTTAATGCCACTAGGACGAGCTTGAGAGTCACTGGACCTCTGTCGCACAACATATCTGCCCATAGAGGCCTGTACCTCCCGTTCCTTTATGACATTCCTAAAGTGTTTCACAACATTGTCAGTGTCACCATTAAACACTTGCTCAGGTTTCAGTCCTTCACTGTCTATGTACTCCTTGAATTCCTGCACATATTTTTCAGCTGCTTTTTGGTCCAAACTGGCAGCCTCACCATGCCTTATCACACTATGTATGCCACTACGATTCTTAAATCTCTCAAACCAACCTTTGCTGGCCTTAAATTCACTCACATCACCACTAGTTGCTGGCATTTTTCTAATTAAATCGTCATGCAACTTCCTAGCCTTTTCACATATGATCGCTTGAGAGATGCTATCTCCTACTATCTGTTTTTCGTTTATCCATACCAATAACAGTCTCTCAACATCTTCTATCACTTGCGATCTCAGTTTCGAAAACATAGTTGCACCTTTGGCAAGAACAGCTTCCTTGATTGCCATTTTCTTGGCCACAATAGTAGCGATGGTTGATTGGGGTTTTGTGTACAGCCTGGCCAGCTCAGAGACATGCACTCCACTTTCATACTTAGCAATGATCTCTTTCTTCATATCCATAGTAATTCTCACCCTTTTTGCTGTAGGGATGGCACTAGAAGCTTTCTTGGGGCCCATGGTGACTTATTTTGCAGGTGCAATCACTAAAAAGGCTGTGATAATATGAAATGTTCCGATTGTATGCTTGGAAGCGACCGCGGTGGCTGGCTGGCTTGTAAACACTGGCCAGAAGTGGACGCGTCTCAGACAGAAGGAATAGTGTTGGTCGAGTTTTTTAGCACTAATCGAGGCAAAATTTTTGCGATAAAATGTATCGCTAGTCAGATTTATCGTTAATCGATGCCATCGCTGGTCGAGGGTCCACTGTATTCAATATTTTACTCTATTACTAATATGAGGTAGTACAATTTATGATACAAACATACATTTTTAAGTTTGTAATAATGGCTTAATAGTTAAGGGATAATAAAATTTTTGGGAGAGTTGCTTTAAATTCGGTTAGTTTAGCATAGTGTAGGTATGGTTGTTATTGGGAGATGTGATGATTTTTGAGTATAGTACTAAATTGTTTTGTGGGCAGGGGATTTCTTACTGTTTCAGGCAAAGAGCTCCATATCTTAAGGCCCTTTATGTGCAATGCATTTTTGCAAAGTGTGAGAGAGACACAAGGGATGTCAAAAAGTGTTTTGTGCCTTGTGTTATGTCTGTGTTTTCTGTTGAAGCTATCTAGGAGAAGTCTGAATGGAGGGTTGATATTGGAGTTTGATGTTCTGTTTATATAGTAGGCACAATAGTGTGTATATTTTGTATATTAAGGAAGTTAAAGCTTTTGAAGAGTGGTGGGGTGTGTTGTCTGGTTCAGGAGTTAGTGATCATCCACACAGCAGCTTTTTGTTGGGCTATTAAAGGTTTAAGGTGACTGACCATTGTAGATCCCCAAGCACAAATACCATGGGTGAGGTAAGAGTATATTAGAGATTGATATAAAGTAAGGAGCGTCCCTTGCAGAACATAGTATTATTTTTTGGAAAGGACACCTAATGTTTTGTAAATTTTCTTAGTTACATGCTGGATGTAGTTCTGAAATTTAAGATTACAGTCAAGTTGGAGACCTAGAAATTTGCCCTCAGTAAGTCTTGTAATTGGTGAATCATTTATCGATATGTTTAGCTGGATATTTAATGCTCTGTTTCCAAAAATCATATGGTAGGTTTTGTCTATATTGAGAGAAAGTTTGTTGGTCATCATCCAGTTTGATATTTTATGTAATTTGCTGTTTAGAGTATCACTAAGTATAGCTGGATTTGCCAGGGAGAAGACTAAGTGGTGTCATCTGCAAATAGAACTGGTTTAACCCCTTGATTGTCGCAACCCCAAATCCCGAGGTGTCTCCTGGTGTCACAAAAATTATTAAAAAAAAAAAAAAATTCTTTTGAAATGATAGAGAATCTTTTGCCGATGGAATGGCACCAAACGAACAAAATTTGATGGAAAACTGATGGAATTACGCTCACACGAAGTTAGCGACCTCAGCGATATTTATGAATCAGTGATTTCGCCCACTTTGAGCCCTATTTTCAGCTAATTCCATTGTTCCAGTCGACCAAACTCATAACTATTTAATTAGAACTCCATTTTCTCTATCAATTGAGTACAAGAAACTGCCCATTTACTGATTTCAACTACCCAATAACATGGTCAGAAATTTGCAATCTGGCCAATTTCACAAAAATTTAAAAATATGACAATTTCAAGATAGGGTCCAGAATAAACAATGCAGACATTCTTGGCTCTAAAATACCATTTTCTTAGTTCATCAGTCATGTCTCCAGGCCCTTCAGATATTACTCTTGCTTTCTATTTTGAATTTTGATTCAAACAAAAAATAGAAGATTTACTGTTATGCAGACTACTGCAATATTGTAATAATTGTATAAATAATGTCAACCCATTCATGACTGCATATGAGAATGGCTAGTTGGACATTTATTGGACAATGACATCATTTGTTTACTTTTGAACATTGGCATAAATCAAACATTTCCCCTACTTTGAGCTTCATTTCAAGGTTCTTTTTGTAGTAAAACCAATCAAAATCACATCTATTTCTATAATATGTTTTCCATTCTATCAAAAGAGACCAAGAAAATGAGAATACAAGCATAAATACTATACGAAAATAGACCACAAATTTGGCATCTTAATTAAAAAAAAATCGAAGTTTTTTTTTTCTCATTATGCACTGCGTGCTGCAGGACTTTTCTATATGGTGCACACTAACCACACAAACCCATTCTCTCACATGTGGGCCTATCAGCTTTCTCCTGCTTGATTAGAAGCTGCTAGAATTTATGTCAAACACGCTGGCTCGTAAGACGTATATATACGACAGAAACAGTCAAAGGGTTAAGGAGTAATGATGCATTTGGAAGGTCATTGATGTAAATAAGTAGTTGCTGGAGTGCCCTTGTGGCACTCCAACAACTACAGGCTGAGTATTGGAGGTCATGCCATTTGTGTATACAGTAGGGCCCCACTTTATGGCGTTTCACCTTACAGTATTCCGCTAATACAGTGATGTCAAATTATGACCAAAATTTGCTATACGGTAAGTGGTCTTTCAAATACAGCGCACCCCACCCGGTTTGATTACATTCTCCATAACCACATCTATTACGTCTGGAAAGTTTCCAAAATTTCAAGTGTTTTATAGTTATTGCATATTTTATATGTATATATGTATTCTGATAATTATACACCTACCAACCAACTTACGACCTGCTCGACATATGTCCACTCGACTTACAACCATACATCTGGCAGCTGGGCTGGGCCGGCTGATACATACCACTGTACAATATTTAACGATACTCGCAGCGGCAATGTGTCATGCAGGCAGCATCAGTTCGAGTAACCCTTCCCTATCAGCAGCATCATACAGTATTAACTGTACTAACTGGACAGTAAATTTCACCATGGTCCCTATGAGGAAGTCTAAATCTTGCACTGGAGACTGTGGCAAGAAAGGCTCTTACTCTCGAACTCTCAATATTTGTTTTCACTGTTGCACATAAATCTGTCTGTCTCTGCCTGTATATCTGTCTGTTTACCTGTGTGTCTGTCTTTCTGTCTACCTGTGTGTGTCTGTCTTGCTGTCTGCTTGTCTCTCTGTCTCAGAGCCACTCATGAACCAACATGTATTTCACAAGAAGCAGAGTCGCCACATCTTCAATATGATGCTAATATTGCTCTACGGCTTATTTGTCTATCGTAATTCATCTAATATGACGTAATAAACAATACAAATAACATAAAAACCTGATATACACTTTACAATGAATAAAATATGAACTTAACTACTTTAAACTCCACATCTTGCACCTGTGCTGGTGTGCAGGTACACATTAAAATCATTAAGAGTGTGTTATTGGTCTTAAAGATGCCATATTAATCCTTTGAGGGCCGACAGGCCTTCTCCGAGACTTGTTCTCAGGGTCGGCCAAATTTCAAAAAACAAAAAATTATTTTTTCTCATGAAAAGATAGAGAATCTTTTCCCGATCATAATGACACCAAAAGTATGAAATTTGATGGAAAACTTACGGAATTATGCTCTCACGAAGTTAGCGGTCTCAATGATATTTACGTATCGGCGATTTTGCCCACTTTGAGCTCTACTTTTGGCCAATTCCAATGTACTAGTCGACAAAACTCGTGACTATTTCGCTAGAACTCTATTTTTTGAATTGAATGAGTACAAGAAACCACCCATTTACTGATTTCAACTATCCAATAAAGTGGTCAGAATTTAGCAATATTGCCAATTTCACACAAATTTCAAAAGATGCCAATTTCTGAATAGAGTCCAGAATAAACAAGAAAGACATTCCTGGCACTAAAATAACAAGTTCTCTGTTCATTAGTCACATCCCCAGGCCCCTCTTATATTTCTTTGGCTTTCCATTCTGAATTTTTATTCTTACAAAAAATAGAAGATTTACTGTTATGCAGACTACTGCATTAGTGTAGAAATGATATAAATAACATCAGTGCACTTGTGAAAGAATATTAGACTCACCAGTTGACGTGTATTGGATGCTTGGCATGATTTGTTTACTTTTGAACTTTGGTAAAAATCTAACATTTCTGCTACTTTGGGCTCAATTTCAAGGTACTTTTCATTGTATAACCAGTCAAAATCATCTCAATTTATGTAATATGTCTTCCATTCTATAAAATGAGACCAAGAAAACTAGAATACAATAATAAATACCATACGAAAATACAGTGCAAAGTCACTGCTTTATTCCAAAAACACGGTCAAAGTTTTTTTTTTCTCATTATGCACTGTGTGCTGCAGGATTTTTTTTATACTGCACACACTGACCACATAGACCCATTCTTTCATATGTAGGCCTACCAGCTTTCTCCCACTAGATTTGAGGGCGCTAGAATTTAGGCGTACTTGTACGTCAAAAACCCTGGGTGGTAAGCCGTACTAGTATGGCCGAAACCCCAAAGGGTTAATAATGATAATAATAATAATAATAATAATAATAATAATCACTCTGAGGCGCATTAAATGCGTATAAAACGTTAATACAGACATTTTGATTAATCCATCTATGATTTTTTTTTTCATAATTATATAATAAACATGCTATGTAACATAAATTAACATAAATATTATATGTTTTTCCAGTTGGCTTGACAGAGTGAACAGAAACCATTAGTGTCAGGGCTGGCAACATCAAAAACAACTGGTTTGTTTACAAACCAGTTGTCTACACTCCCATTCTCTCTCTCGTTTATTCATTTAATCTTGTTTACTCGCCTCTCACTCTAAATTAAGACTACAGATATTTTAAGGTAAGTAATGAATAAACACTATTATATTATAGTTTAATAATAATAATATTATTATTAATATTAGTACATACGTATTATTGTAATAATAATACCTAACAATAATTATTAATATTATTATTAATTTAGGGCACTGGAGCACAGATCCACTGTACAGCACTTTGTCTGGATTTTTGGGTTATCCTAGGTAATTTATACTATGTATGATAACTTTACTTATGTGTACCTGAGAGAGAGAGAGAGAGAGAGAGAGATAGACCCAAATTCAGTCAGTCACACAGTCAACCACCCACCCACCCACCAACCCAGCCACCCTGCTAGCCAGCCAGCCAGCCGAATACATATTACACATGTTGATGAGTTGTTTCTCTTTACTTAGGGTATAGGTTATAGTACATTCTGGCAGGATGATACTACCAGTGGTATTCTCCCATTCCACTGTGTCGACAATACTTAAAGATAACAGTAACAAATGATACTGTATGAGATGTAAAATTTACAATACAGTTCACCGCCATGTATACATAATATACAGTACATAAATGATTAACATATATCAATAGAAGTAAATTATGGTAAAAAGAAAGAAATAATGATTGTACATTACATTACAGTACTATGTAGGTAGTTTATATAGCAAAGGCATATCAGCAATTTTCAAAGGTTCGACTTACGTCCATTTTGACTTACGACCAGTTGGTTGGAACCAAGCTCGGTCGTAAGTCAGATGGTACCTGTACCTAAATATACTTACACACTGTGCTAGTATGCAGGTACACATTAAAATCGCTAAGAGTCTCTCTACTCATAATGCCCGCAGTACATAATAGTCACTTTTGGGTATACTAAATGTTTTATTTTACATTAATATAGACATTTTCAGTAATCCATCTATGATATTTTCCTCAAAATTATATAAGAAACATGTTACACAGAATATAAACATGATATATACACTCACATAATAAAAATTGACATAAATATGAGATTTCTTTACAGAGCGGCTATGTAAGTAGTGTCGGAAGAATTATGTTTTCTCTAGTCAAACACTGGGGGATACCTGTAGAAAAATATTCCTTTCGTATGCCTTCACTCTATATATATAGCAATTCACAACCCTTGTGGGTTTAGCACTTTTTTATTATGATGATAATAGTATCATCATTTTCACTCTAAAAATGGTGTGTTGCATGAGAATGGGAGTGTTGCTGTTTGTTTATTCTGTACTAACTTGTACAACTTGTACACACTGTAAGAGTATTTGTATTGTGAGGTAATTATTATTAAAATAAAAAAATATTGTGAGGAAAAAGTTTTACAAACTCTTACAAACATATGAGAATGAACTAAAAGCAGACACATATTAACCCGTAAACGGTCCAAACATATATATACGTTCACTACCGTACTGCCCCAACTTTTTTGAGAAAAAAAACATCGCTGTTTTTTAATAGGAAAAAAGAGCATATGGTACCCAGGCATCCCCAATTATTTTAATATGGCGCACAATGAGTGCTCACACCCATTCTCTCATGTCTAGGCAACTCAGGCTTATTGTGGCAATGTAAAATGTATGACACATAAAACGTATACAGGTCTCCCTCAACATTCACGTTTTCAACTTTCACGGGCTTCACACATTCGCCAATTCCCAACTGCCAAATTCCCAGCCACCAAATTCCCAGCTGCCAAATCATATTTAAGTTTCCCGCCACCTGCAAGCCTCTACTACCCTCCCTCCAACCCCTGCAACTGGCAGCCAGCCCTCCCTCCGCTCAGTGTGGTGAGTGTTTTGTTTGTTCATTATTTGCTATTAAACTACAGTATAAATAATGTAAACCCATTCATGACTGCATATTGTAATGGCTATTCGGACAGGTATTAGACGGTGACATCATGTGTTTACTCTTGAACACAGCAAAGAATCAAACATTTCTGCTACAGCTAATAATAACAATAGTAGTAGTAATAATAATAATAATAATAATAATAATAATAATAATAATAATAATAATAATAGGAAATACGATATAATTGAAGAAGGAAATTGTACAAAAATACGAGGGAGTGGTTGACACATCGTCAGTGTGGCTTTGTTTATGCTGGAGTGAGCATTAGTCTCCCTGCTCTTCCAAACATTCCACAATAATTCATTATGTTTGGTGCTTGTAGATTGAGTGCGACTGGAGTGGTAGAGGCAGTGGTTGAGGCAGCGATTGAGGCAGTGGTTGAGGCAGCTGTTGAGGCAGCGATTGAGGCAGCGATTGAGGCAGTGGTTGAGGCAGCGGTTGAGGCAGCGGTTGAGGCAGCGGTTGAGGCAGCGGTTGAGGCAGCGGTTGAGGCAGCGGTTGAGGCAGCTGTTGAGGCAGCTGTTGAGGCAGCGATTGAGGCAGCAATTGAGGCAGTGGTTGAGGCAGCGACTGAGGCAGCGATTGAGGCAGTGGTTGAGGCAGCTGTTGAGGCAGCGATTGAGGCAGCGATTTAGGCAGTGGTTGAGGCAGTGACTGAGGCAGCGATTGAGGCAGTGGTTGAGACAGCTGTTGAGGCAGCTGTTGAGGCAGCGATTGAGGCAGCGGTTGAGGCAGCGATTGAGGCAGCGGTTGAGGCAGCGACTGAGGCAGCAGTTGAGGCAATGGTATTTAATAACATACATGTTAATAATAATAATAATAACAATACATGTTATTAATAATATGTACTATTATTATTTATATGTTATTAAATACCACTGCCTCAACTGCTGCCTCTACCATTGCCTCTACCACTGCCTCAACCGCTGCCAAACCACTGCCTCAACCACTGCCTCACCCACTGCCTCACCCACTGCCTCAACCACTGAATTATTGTGAAATGTTTGGAAGAGCAGGGAGACTAATACTCACTCCAGCATAAACAAAGCCACACTGACAATGTATCAACCATTCCCTCGTATTTTTGTACAATTTCCTTCTTCAATTATATCGTATTTATTAGGATATGAGGATAGTGAGGTTCAAGTTAGAGTATGTAGGAAAGAGGGAAATTTTTTCCCAGTAAAAGTAGGCCTTAGACAAGGATGTGTGATGTCACCGTGGTTGTTTAATATATTTATAGATGGGGTTGTAAGAGAAGGAAATGCGAGGGTCTTGGCAAGAGGCGTGGAGTTAAAAGATAAAGAATCACACATAAAGTTGGAGTTGTCACAGCTGCTCTTTGCTGATGACACTGTGCTCTTGGGAGATTCTGAAGAGAAGTTGCAGAGATTGGTGGATGAATTTGGTAGGGTGTGCAAAAGAAGAAAATTAAAGGTGAATACAGGAAAGAGTAAGGTTATGAGGATAACAAAAAGATTAGGTGATGAAAGATTGAATATCAGATTGGAGGGAGAGAGTATGGAGGAGGTGAATGTATTCAGATATTTGGGAGTGGACGTGTCAGTGGATGGGTCTATGAAAGATGAGGTGAATCATAGAATTGATGAGGGGAAAAGAGTGAGTGGTGCACTTAGGAGTCTGTGGAGACAAAGAACTTTGTCCTTGGAGGCAAAGAGGGGAATGTATGAGAGTATAGTTTTACCAACGCTCTTATATGGGTGTGAAGCATGGGTGATGAATGTTGCAGCGAGGAGAAGGCTGGAGGCAGTGGAGATGTCATGTCTGAGGGCAATGTGAGGTGTGAATATAATGCAGAGAATTCGTAGTTTGGAAGTTAGGAGGAGGTGCGGGATTACCAAAACTGCTGTCCAGAGGGCTGAGGAAGGGTTGTTGAGGTGGTTCGGACATGTAGAGAGAATGGAGCGAAACAGAATGACTTCAAGAGTGTATCAGTCTGTAGTGGAAGGAAGGCAGGGTAGGGGTCGGCCTAGGAAAGGTTGGAGAGAGGGGGTAAAGGAGGTTTTGTGTGCGAGGAGCTTGGACTTCCAGCAGGCATGCGTGAGCGTGTTTGATAGGAGTGAATGGAGACAAATGGTTTTTAATACTTGACGTGCTGTTGGAGTGTGAGCAAAGTAACATTTATGAAGGGGTTCAGGGAAACCGGCAGGCCGGACTTGAGTCCTGGAGATGGGAAGTACAGTGCCTGCACTCTGAAGGAGGGGTGTTAATGTTGCAGTTTAAAAACTGTAGTGTAAAGCACCCTTCTGGCAAGACAGTGATGGAGTGAATGATGGTGAAAGTTTTTCTTTTTCGGGTCACCCTGCCTTGGTGGGAATCGGCCAGTGTGATAATAAAAATAATATTATTATTATTATTATTATTATTATTATTACTATTGTTATTATTAGCAGTAGCAGAAATGTTCGATACTTTGCTGTGTTCAAGAGTAAACACATTATGTCACCGTCTAATACCTTTCCGAATAGCCATTCCAATATGCAGTCATGAATGGGTTTACATTATTTATACTGTAGTTTAATAGCAAATAATGAACAAACAAAGCACTCACCACACTGAGTGGAGGGAGGGCTGGCTGCCAGTTGCGGGGGTCGGAGGGAGGGTAGTAGGGACTCGCAGTGGTTGAGGAAGTGGTAGAGGCATTGGTGGAGGCATTGGTGGAGGCAGTGGTAGAGTCTGTGGTATTTAATAACATACATGTTATTAAAGCATAACATGTATATATTTAGTACAATTTACGACGTTTTCATGTATTTTATGATTGTTCATGGTTCAACAAGTTAAGGAAGCAGTATTGTATTATATTTCCATACAATATATTGGGGCACCAAACATCCACTGTTTTTCAACATTCGCGAGGCTCTTAATCCCCTAACCCTCGCGAATGTTGAGGGAGACCTGTATATACATTTGGGGAACTAGCGGTAAAAATGTATATATACGTTTGGACCATTTACGGGTTAATATGCAACAAAAAGCCGCAGTAAGAATAATCACTAAATCCCATCCCTGGAAACACCCCCCCCCCACTCTTCATAGATCTAAACTTACTCCCTGTTCAGTACATCCACACTTACTACTGTGCAATCTACATCTACAGGGCCTTAAATTCCAATATTAACCTTGACCTAAAATGCTTTCTTGATAGTTGTAACAGAACCCACAGGCATAACACCAGACACAAATATCTCTATGACATTCCCTGTGTCCGACTAAACCTTTACAAAAATTCAATGTATGTCAAAGGCCCTAAAATCTGGAACACCCTACCTGAAAACTCTAGAACTGCAGAAACATTCATCACCTTCAAAACTACCATTAGAAAACATCTTATCTCCCTGATACACCCCTTCAACTAATTACACGAATACCACCTGGTGGTTCTCACTTACACTCAGTCACCCATTTGACCATAAACAGAAATATCAATCTCAATCTAAAAATAATGAATCCTAACTAGTCATAAGTTGGCCTGTGATACTCCAATATTGAAACTATGTATTGTGCCAAAACAAAAGCATTCACATTGCTAAACTCACAAACTAGTAATTAGTCACTTAGCGATAATACCAACTTACCTCATAATTTGTAATATTTTAAATTTAAGAATTAATCTAAGTCTGCCCGAAATGCCTAGCCATGCTAGGTGTTCTAGTGGCACCCTCTGTAATTAGTTCTTTACTACATGTAAACCACACAATAACCAAATTCTGTAAACTCAGCATTGCAGTCCTTATAGAGAATAAACTTTGAATTTGAATTTGAATTATTTCACCTGACAAAGAGATCACCCACTACCTGTTCAGTTTGTGTTCTTACATTGTCTGAACTCTGTATCTCGTTCTCTCTCTTGTTTACTCTTTCGTTAACTAGTTGGCTCTCATTTACGATGGCGTCTAAGCTTAGCTGCGAGAAAAAGAGGAGTCGTAAGCCTCTTGCTTTAAGTGCCAAGTTAGAGGATGATAGTGTGCCATTCTGATTTTATTCAAAAAAACACCCTGCCACTTAGCTCTGACACATTTATATTAATATTTTAAGGTAAGTAATAAGTGTACTCTGCATGTATCATACCTTTTATTTTTTTTTTTTTCGCCTGTTTTTATTGCTAACTTGATGTAAGTTAGTGTAAACTTGTTGTCTGGCATTTACTGCATACAGTGGACCCCCGGTTCGCGATGCTATCGGTATCCTATAAATCCGGTAACCGATGCATTACATCGCAGAAAATTTGCCTCACTTCCAGATACAAAACCTGGTATGCGATGTGGTTCGTACGAGACGTGTCCATGTGTGGCCTGAACTGCCCCGTGTGTGCCAGTGTTTACAAGCCAGCCAGTGTGCCAGCATCTAAGGATACATTCGGTACATTCCATATTATCCATATTATCACTGTTTTTGGTGCCTGTTTTAGCAAAATAAGTCACCATGGGCCCCAAGAAAGCTCCCAGTGCCAACCCTTCAAGACCAAGGGTGCTAATGACTGTTGAAATGAAGAAAGAGATAATTGCAAAGTACGAAACTGGAGTGCGTGTGTCGGAGCTGGTCAGGTTGTATAGTAAACCCCAATCAACCATCTCTACTATAGTGAGCAAGAAAACAGCAATCAAGGAAGCTGTTCTTGCAAAAGGTGCAACTGTGATTACGAAACAGCGACCGCAAGTACTATTAGAAAATGTTGAGAGACTGTTATTGGTGTGGATAAATGAAAAACAGATAGCAGGAGATAGCATCTCTCAAGCAATCATTTGTGAAAAGGCTAGGCAGTTGCATGACGATTTGGTAAAAAAATTGTCTGCAACTAGTGCTGATGTGAGTGAATTTAAGGCCAGCAAAGGCTGGTTTGAAAGATTTAAGAATCGTAGTGGTATACATAGTGTGATTAGGCATGGTGAGGCTGCCAGTTCAGACCACAAAGTGGCTGAAAAATATGTGCATGAATTCAAGGAGTACATAGAGGATGAAGGATTGAAACCTGAACAAGTGTTTAATTGTGACGAAACAGGCCTGTTTTGGAAGAAATTACCAAGCAGGACCTACATTACTCAGGAGGAAAAGGCACTCCCAGGACATAAGCCTATGAAAGACAGGCTTACTCTGTTGATGTGGTGATTGCAAAGTGAAGCCTTAATTGGTGTATCACTCTGAAACTCCCTGAGCGTTCAGGCAAAAGAATATCCTCAAGGCTAATTTGTGTGTGCTGTGGAGGGCAAACAGTAAGGCATGGGTCACTAGGGACTTTTCTATGACTGGTTACACCATGCATTTGCCCCCAATGTGAAAAATTACCTAATTGAAAAGGAATTAGACCTTAAGTGCCTCCTGGT
Organism: Cherax quadricarinatus; assembly: GCF_038502225.1. Lineage (NCBI taxonomy): Eukaryota > Metazoa > Arthropoda > Malacostraca > Decapoda > Parastacidae > Cherax > Cherax quadricarinatus. The sequence continues at coordinate 110,047 of NW_027195647.1, read as the reverse complement.
ATTAGACAATGTCCATGGTCATCCTACAGACTTGGCAGAGCGACTTTCTGGGGACATGAGTTTCATTAAGGTCAAGTTTTTGCCTCCTAATACCACTCCTCTCCTGCAGCCCATGGACCAGCAGGTCATTTCCAATTTCAAGAAACTGTACACAAAAGCTATGTTTGAAAGGTGCTTTGAAGTGACCACAGAAACTCAATTGACTCTAAAGGAGTTTTGGAAGGATCACTTTACTATCCTCAACTGTGTAAAACTTATAGGTAAGGCTTGGGAGGGAGTGACTAAGAGGACCTTGAACTCTGCCTGGAAAAGACTGTGGCAAGAATGTGTAGACAAAAGGGATTTCAAAGAGTTTGAGGCTAACCCTGAGAAGCCTATGCCAGTTGAGGAATCCATTGTGGCATTAGGGAATTCCTTGGGGTTGGAGGTTAGTGGGGAGGATGTGGAAGAGTTGGTGGAGGAGGACAATGAAGAACTAACCACTGATGAGCTGCTAGATCATCATCAACAGCAAGAGGCCACACCTGAGGAAACTGCTTCGGAGGAGGGGAGAGAGAAATTGAAGAAGTTGCCTACTTCAAAGATTAAGGAAATATGTGCAAAGTGGCTTGAAGTGCAAACCTTTATGGATGAAAATCACCCTCAGACAGCTATTGCAAGCCGTGCTGGTGACTATTACACTGACAATGTTGTGAACCACTTTAGAAAGTCATAAAGGAACGAGAGGTACAGGCCTCTATGGACAGATACGTTGTGCGACAGAGGTCCAGTGACTCTCAACCTGGTCCTAGTGGTATTAAAAGAAGAAGGGAAGTAACCCCGGAAAAGGACTTGCTACCTCAAGTCCTAATGGAGGGGGATTCCCCTTCTAAATGCTAACACCATCCACACTCTCCCCTCCTCCCATCCCATCAATCATCACCAGATCTTCATTAAAGGTAAGTGTCAATTATTCTTTCGTTATTATTGTTATTTATTGTTATTGTTATTGTAATTAGTATTCTATTGCATTAAACTTAATATTTCATGTGGTAAAAGTTTTTTTCATACTTTTGGGTGTCTTGCAGGGATTAATTTGATTTCCATTATTTCTTATGGGGAAAATTGATTCGCTTTCCGATATTTTTGGTTTAGGATGAGCTCTCAGGAACGGATTAGTATCGCGAACCGGGGGTCCACTGTATTTTATACGTGCTCTGATAATAATACTTGTGGACCTGTGTGGTAGCCGGCCGGAGGGACAACATTATATTTTCTCTGCTCAGCCATCAGTGAAAACGTGTATGAATCTGTGTTTGGCTCAGCCACTCCCCCATGAATTATTCATTACTTCTCCCTTCATTTATGATGGCATCTAAAGGTAGTTGTTAGAAACGATTAAATTCAGTCAACAAGTTATGTCAATGCTAATAATAAAGCTCTTGGCCACAGTGTAGGTAGCCGGTAGGTGTAGCCCAGGTGGGCTATACCTACCGGCTACCTACAGGCTACCTACATTGACTTCCTACAAATAAATACTACTCACCCCTCTTCCTACATTAAGACTACACATATTTTAAGGTAAATAGTGAGTGTACAGTATGTGTATTTTAACTCAGGGATGTTTTAAATATCGTATATTAAGTATGAAAAGGGGAGCCAGAGCTACCTACACCTGACTTCCTACAAATAAGCATTACTCACCTCTCTCCCTACATTAAGATTACAAATACTTTAAGATAAGTAATGAATGTACTCTGAATGTATTTTACTTTGTGTGTTTTTAATGCCTAGTTCTATTACTAACTTAATATAATTTAGTGTAAACTTGTTGTCTGGCATATATAGTACAAGCATTTATAAATGGAAAAAATGGTGTTCCACTTTCCGGTGATGTTTGCTTTCCAGCGATAGCCTGGAACCTAACCTGCCGCATAAGTGGGGCCCTACTGTAGATACTGGTGTATTCCACTAAGATAAGATTTTATGTAATTGAGAGTGTCCCCTGACTCCATAATGCTCTAGTTTTAGGTGAAAGATATTGTGGTCTACTATATCAAATGCTTTCCGTAGGTCTATGAAGAACCTCAGAGAATATTCTTTATTTTTTCAGTTGCTGTATATAGTACAGTGGACCCCCACCTAACAAACGCATTGCATAACGTTAATTCCGCCACACGAAGCATCTGAACACAAAAATTTTGCCTCGCCTCACGATAAAAAACTTGCCCAACATGATTCCTCCCAAACCTGTCTGTCCAGTCTGAGCGCCTCAACTGCCCTGCCATCATTGTTTACAAGCCAGGGTGGCCGGTTGCATGCATACATTCGATACATTTTGTATTATTCCATTGTTTATAGTGCTTGTAATTGCTAAATAAACCACCATGGGCCGAAAGAAAGCTTCTAGTGCCAACCCTGTGGTAAAAATGGGTGTGAAATATGGACTATCATACCACTGTCAGCTGCTGCTGCACCACCATCAGCTGTTGCTGCACCAGAGTCAGCTGTTGCTGCACCAGTCAGCTGTTGCTGAACCACAGTCAGCTGCTGCTGCACCACCGTCAGATATTGCTGCACCATGGTCAGCTGCTGCTACACCACAGTCAGTTGTTGCTGAACCACGGTGAGCTGCTGCTGCACCATGGTCAGCTGCTGCTGCACCACCGTCAGCTGTTTCTGACTAACATGATTCATCCAGAACCTGTCCATCCAGTCCGAGCACCTGAGCTGCCCTGCCGTCATTGTTAACAAGCCAGGGTGGCCGGTTGCATGCATACATTCGATACATTTCATATTATTCCATGGTTTTTAGTGCTTATAACTGCTAAATATGCCACCATGGGCCCAAAGAAAACTTCTAGTGCCAACCCTGTGATAAAAAGGGTGAGAAATACTGTGAGGGAAAAGTTCAATAGAGAGGAGTAGCGAGGGAGTATATAGTAACAATAGTTTCATTGCCGGCTACTTGTTAAGGTAGGGTAAGTCAAGCTCCCGCTATTCCTGCCTTTTTTCCCCCTCCCCGAAAGTGATAGTTTCATTGCCGGCTACTTGTTAAGGTAGGGTAAGTCAAGCTCCCGCTATTCCCGCCTTTTTCCCCCACCCCAAAAGAGATAGTTTGACTGCTGGGTGCTTGTTAAGGTAGGGTCAGTCTAGCTCCGGCTATCCCTTCCTTTCCTCCTTCCCCCCCCAAAAAAAAAGGTGACGTGTGGGGCTCTGGTCCAAAAAGTAATCACTAGACTCACAGCTCCCAGCACTACTGTAAGTACATGCCTGCCTTGTATTCTAGTGGATTTATGGGTTGAAATCTTCACTTTTGACCAATAATAAACTTAGTCTTTTCAGCCTTGCTCTATGTTGACTGTTGTAATAATCACCACATCTTTTAGGTATTGTACTTATCATGGAGAGTGATTATTTAAGCAGTGGGTAACCTGTCTATCTTTTCAGCTTGGATGACAGAGAGGGTCACCTGTCAATCAACGAGAAGAACTGGTGGAGATGGACTAACGTCCTGAGACTTTCCCTTTTTGGATTTAATTACCTGTGCACCTGTATGAAACTGCAGGACATAACCCCTCATCATTGCAGCGGTAAAGAACCTGCTTTCCTGTCATCGGGATATAATACTCAAGGCTATACTGTGAAGAACTAGCCAGTGGGTTGTAACCAACACCTGCAAACCCCCCCCCCCATCATCAGCAACAGCTACGATTTCAACAACACAGTGTCACCAACCCCAGACACCCCTATATATATTAGCGTTGAATTCAGTTATCATTTATAGTTTTCATTTTCTTTAACCCTTTGACTGTCGCGGTCATATATGTACGTCATAAGAGATACCGTGTTTGACGTATCTATATGCATAAATTCTAGTGGCTTCAAATCAAGCAGGAGAAAGCTGGTAGGCCCACATGTGAGAGAATGGGTCTCCATGGTCAGTGTGCACCATATAAAAAAAATCGGGGAGCCAGTGGTGCATTGTGGGAATACCATTTCAGTCGTCCTTTTTCAGCATGTCTAGCGGTAAGAAATATGTGACTTCCCTGCAAATCTGGGACTCCTCTCTTCCCAAGTGATGCTCTAACACAGATGGAAGTGTCAATGAAGATCAATTCCATGATTTCGAGGAGTTTGAGACCAAAAGCAATGGAGGAGGTGGAGGAGGAGGAGGAGGAGGAGGAGGAGGAAGAAGAGGAGGAGGAAGAAGAGGAGGAGGAAGAAGAGGAGGAGGAAGAAGAGGAGGAGGAAGAAGAGGAGGAGGAAGGAAGGAGGAAGAGGAAGGAAGGAGGGAGGAGGAGGAAGGAGGGAGGAGGAGGAAGGAGGGAGGAGGAGGAAGGAGGGAGGAGGAAGGAGGAAGAAGGAGGGAGGAGGTGGGAGGGAGGAGGTGGGAGGGAGGAGGAGGAAGGAGGAAGAAGAGGAGGGAGGAGGTGGAAGGTGGGTGGGTGGAGGTGGGAGGAGGAGGAAGGTGGAAGGAGGAGGAAGAAGAAGAAGAAGAAGAATAAGAATAAGAAGAATAAGAAGAAGAATAAGAATAATAATAATACCTAATACCTAATAATAATAATATGTAATAATATGTTCCCTTGAGGCATGAAAACAGTTCACCCCATGACAGTGACAAGATAAGGTGAGATAACATCTGATAAGAGCTGACCTTTGATGAGCGTAAACGAGGGTGGAGGGAGGGGGGCAGCTGTCCATCTGTCAAGAGCCAGGAGGAGGAGGAGGAGGAGGAGGAGGAGAAGGAGAAGAAGGAGGAGGAGGAGGAGAAGGAGGAGGAGGAGGAGGAGGAGAAGAAAAAGATGACGATGAACAAACATTTGTCTGTCTGTCTATTTGTCTGTCTGCCAAACTCCCTGTCTATCCATCTAGCTCTGTCTCAGAGAGAGCCACAAGACTGTCATCATCACGTTTACTCACATCTTCAAGCAGAGTATAGCACTTTGTCTGGATTTTTTGGGTTATCCTAGGTAATTTACACTATGTATACTTGTATTTATGTGTACCTGTGAGACAGAGATAGACAGAGAGAGAGAGAGAGAGACAGATTGAAAGAGATAGAATGAGGGAGAAAGATAATTAGATAGAATGGAGGGGGAAGCAGCATCCGACCCCATTGTTTTGACAGGCGGTAGGGGAAGTGACTAATGAGACAATATGTCATTTTGACAGCTGCCGACTCCTGACTCAAAACAATTATAAGCCACACACTCGCACACAAGACAAGCTTGCTGAAGGGTGATAATAGGAGTTTTATGAAAGTATCTAGTGACTATATATGTGTATATATATTATAGAAACCAGAAGTAAGAAGGGAAGGCAGGAATGAAGGAAGGACTAGATGAAAGGAAGGAAAAAAGTAATGAAGGACAGATGAAGGAATGTAGGAAGAGAGGTGGAATGCCCTCCAGGTAGCCTCCAGGTAGGAAAGGAATGAAGGAAATTAGGAAGGAATGATGACACACGACCATTTACCTAGGATAACTACATAACACAACTGCCTGCTAATACTGTGAAGAAAACTGCTCAGACCAGGTGTTTGGTCTTTGCACATAAAAAAAAATTCAACAAAAATGCACACACACTGATTTTGTGTGTGAGAGTGTAAAACACCACTGTGTATGACACCATGTTTTATGTGTGAGAGTGTAAAACACCATTGTGTATGACACCATGTTTTATGTGTGAGGAGTGTAAAACACCATTGTGTATGACACCATGTTTTATGTGTGAGAGTGTAAAACACCACTGTGTATGACACCATGTTTTATGTTTGAGGAGTGTAAAACACCACTGTGTATGACACCATGTTTTATGTTTGAGGAGTGTAAAACACCACTGTGTATGACACCATGTTTTATGTTTGAGGAGTGTAAAACACCACTGTGTATGACACCATGTTTTATGTGTAAGAGTGTAAAACACCACTGTGTATGACACCATGTTTTATGTTTGAGGAGTGTAAAACACCACTGTGTATGACACCATGTTTTATGTGTGAGGAGTGTAAAACACCACTGTGTATGACACCATGTTTTATGTTTGAGGAGTGTAAAACACCACTGTGTATGACACCATGTTTTATGTGTAAGAGTGTAAAACACCACTGTGTATGACACCATGTTTTATGTGTAAGAGTGTAAAACACCACTGTGTATGACACCATGTTTTATGTGTGAGAGTGTAAAACACCACTGTGTATGACACCATGTTTTATGTGTAAGAGTGTAAAACACCACTGTGTATGACACCATGTTTTATGTGTAAGAGTGTAAAACACCACTGTGTATGACACCATGTTTTATGTGTAAGAGTGTAAAACACCACTGTGTATGACACCATGTTTCACAGAGTTCCACAAGCTGCAGAACTTCTAGGAGTATGTTCAGTGACTGTATATTGGTATATATATTATAGAGCAATAGTAATAAACAATTTTTTGTATTGTTTGTTTTTGTAAACAAGTTTTGTAAACAATATATTGATAATTATGTTTGTGTGCTTATTGTGTTGTATACAACGAGTGTATATATGTACATTGCACCTTACTTTGGTCTCACAGGCCACATAAGTTATGTGAAAAAATAAAATAGTGAAAAAAAACAACAAACCTTCAAATACAAGTAAACTAAAGTTTACCGGGTGAGCGGCAGTCGCCGCTGTTGCCATACACGGCTCATTTTCTGCAAACTTCATGCCTCTATATCTCGGTAAGTACTGATGGGAAAAATTTTTTTTGGGGACTAAAACAATCAGAAAAATAATCTTAACATTTTCATAAGAAAAAATAATTTTGTTTTTTTTCGAATATTTTGCGACACCAGGAGACACTTCAGGATTGGGCCCTTCGACAGTCAAAGGGTTAATGTAGGATTAATATTTCATATTTAAGTGTTTTATATTTTATATTTTCTATATAATAAACTGTTTATGTTTGTCTGTTATTTCTTTTTCTATTCATTAATTTTTCTGAGGAGGAGCCAGCCTGAGTAATACTGACTGAAGTTGTTACAGGGCTGAATAAGCCTTCACAAATACTATCGAAATACTATCGTACCACGGTCAGCTGCTGCTGCACCACCGTCATCTGTTGTTGAACCAGTCAGCTGTTGTTGCACCATGGTCAGCTGTTGCTGCATCACAGTAAGCTGCTGCTGCACCACTGTCAGCTGTTGCTGTACCAGTCAGCTGTTGCTGCACCACCATCAGCTGTTGCTGCACCACGGTCAGCTGCTGCTGCACCACGGTCAGCTGTTGCTGAACCACGGTCAGCTGCTGCTGCACCACGGTCAGCTGCTGCTGCACCACTGTCAGCTGTTTCTGACTAACATGACTCATCCCGAACCTGTCCATCCAGCCTGAGCGCCTCAGCTGCCCTGCCAGCATTGTTAACAAGCCAGGGTGGCCGGTTGCATGCATACATTCGATACATTTCATATTATTCCATGGTTTTTAGTGCCTATAACTGCTAAATAAGCCACCATAGGCCCAAAGAAAACTTCTAGTGCCAACCCTGTGGTAAAAAGGGTGAGAAATACTATCGAAATACTACCGTACCACGGTCAGCTGCTGCTGCACCACCGTCAGCTGCTGCTGCACCACAGTCAGCTGTTGCTGCACCACAGTCAGCTGTTGCTACACCAAAGTCAGCTGTTGCTGAACCACAGTCAGCTGCTGCTGCACCAAAGTCAGCTGTTGCTACACCAAAGTCAGCTGTTGCTGAACCACAGTCAGCTGCTGCTGCACCAAAGTCAGCTGTTGCTGAACCACGGTGAGCTGCTGCTGCACCACAGTCAGCTGCTGCTGCACCAAAGTCTGCTGTTGCTGAACCAGAGTCAGCTGCTGCTGAACCACGGTCAGCTGCTGCTGCACCAAAGTCAGCTGCTGCTGTACCACAGGCAGCTTCTGCTGCACCAGTCAGCTGCTGCTGCACTACCATCAGCTGTACTAAAAGATGTGGAGAGTGTGTTGTTGGTGTGGCTTAATGGGAAACAATTACCGAGAAACAATTAACCCCAGATGGTTAGCCACTCAAGATAACCCAAGAAAGCCAGTGCATCATCGAGGACTGTCTAACTTATTTCCATTGGGGTCTTTAACCCTTTCAGGGTCTGTCCCGTAGATCTACGGCTTTACGTTTAGGGTCCAATCTGTAGATCTACTCCATGAGCTCAGCTCACTCTGATAAACTGTGAGTGGTAAATTTGGGCCTAGATATGAGAGAATACATATATGTGGTATGTGTGCACCACATAAAACAAATCCTGCAGCACACTGTGTAAAATGAGAGAAAAAAAACTGAGACCGTGATTTTCGGTTAAAACAGCGACTTCGCAGTGTTTTTTCGTATGTTTTTTATAGTTGTATTTGCGATTTCTTGGTCTCATTTGATAGAATAGAAGACATATTACAGAAATAGAGATGATTTTAATTGGTTTTAGCACTGGAAATGGCTTGAAACTGAGCTCAAAGTAGCAGAAATGTTAAATTTTTGCCAATGTTCAAGAGTAAACAAACGACCTCACACGTCTAATACACGCCAGCTGGTGGGTTTAATATACATTCACGAATGTGGTGATGATATTTATACAATTATTACAATATTGCATAACAGTAAATCTTCTATTTTTTGGTGTGAATAAAAATTCATTATGTGAATAAAAAATCAAAATGGAATTTATTTGTAAAGCCTCAAAATGTAACTAATGAACAGAGGAAATGTTAGTTTAGTGCCAGGGATACCTATATTGTTTATTCTGGACCCTATTTTGAAATTGGAATATTTTGAACTTTGTGTTAAATTGGCCAAATTACCAATTTCCGATCACTTTATTTTGTAGTTGAAACAGTTGACTTAAGAAATCGTAATGACACGATTGCAAATAAACCATACCCCCGGCCGGGATTGAACCCGCGGTCATAGAGTCTCAAAACTCCAGCCCGTCGCGTTAGCCACTAGACCAGCTAGCCACAATAAGATTCATCCAACTAGGTATATTTCTACACCATAGGAAAGTTAGCACAGGCACCTCTGTGACCACAAATGCAAGTTTTTACAAACGAATCTCCAGCTAGCGTGGCCGTGACGAACTCTAGCTCAAGTCCCTTCACTGCCGTCAACATGACGGCTAACTTTCCTATGGTGTAGAAATATACCTAGTTGGATGAATCTTATTGTGGCTAGCTGGTCTAGTGGCTAACGCGACAGGCTGGAGTTTTGAGACTCTATGACCGCGGGTTCAATCCCGGCCGGGGGTATGGTTTATTTGCAATCGTGTCATTACGATTTCTTAAGTCATGTTGACGGCAGTGAAGGGACTTGAGCTAGAGTTCGTCACGGCCACGCTAGCTGGAGATTCGTCTGTAAAAACTTGCATTTGTGGTCACAGAGGTGCCTGTGCTAACTTTCCTATGGTGTAGAAATATACCTAGTTGGATGAATCTTATTGTGGCTAGCTGGTCTAGTGGCTAACGCGACGGGCTGGAGTTTTGAGACTCTATGACCGCGGGTTCAATCCCGGCCGGGGGTATGGTTTTTTGAAACAGTTGACTTGGCGATTTCTTGTGCTCAGTCGATAGAATAGAAGTAATACTAGTGAAATAGCTAAGAATTTGGTCGACTGGAATAATGTAATTGGCCTAAAATCCGAGTAAAAGTCGGCAAAATCACCGATTCGTAAATATCGCTGACACATCAAAATTCGTGAGAGCATAATTTCGTCAATTTTCCATCAAATTTCGTACTTTTTGTTTTATTACCTTCACAAAAAGATTCTCTACCATTTCATAAGAAAAATAATTTTTTTTTTTTTAAATTCTTGGACACCGGGGCACCACTTCAGATATTGGCCTTGGACCCTGAAAGAGTTAATCTTGTCACCCAGGATGCGACCCACATAAGTCGACTAACACCCAGGTGAACAGGAAAAAATGCCTGGAACTAGTGCTAACATTGGTGAATTTAAGGTCAGCTGGTGAAGTTGTTCAAAAGAGGGCATCCTGGTTCAGGATGCCCTCCCTTGAACAACTTTACCAGCAGCTGAAAGAAGAGCTTAGGGTTGCTAAGCTGGAGATCTGGCGATTAACGGAGAACAAGAGGATTCGTAGTAGTCCTCCTGTTGTGAGTCCCCAGGTTAAGAGGGGAACTTGGTCAGTGGCCGGGCAACATGGAACCAAGCTGAGGATCAAGAAGACTGTTAGAGAGATAGAAATAACAAGGAATCAGAAGACTACTGTGGAACCCTCCAACCCATTTTTGGTGCTACCTGACGAATGTGGGTGTTCTACTGGGAATACCACAACAAGCACCAAGGAAGCATTGGCAGACATGAGTGAGACATCCCTAGAAACCCCAACGAAGACCATCGAGAACGGCTTGACAAATTCCACAACTGAAGGTGTAGTGCTACCTGACGAATGTGAGTCGATTACTTGGGAACATCACAACAAACGATGCCAAGGAAGGTAAAAAATAGTTGTTGTTGGGGATATCCAGATTAAGTACATAGATAGGGCATTCTGCTTGAAGGATAAGAGTAGGAGGCAGAGAGTGTGTTTTCCTGGGGCTGGGATGAAGGATATTGTTAGCTGTCTGGATAACATTATGAGAGGTAATGGGAGCAATCCTATTATCTGTCTCAGTGCTGGAGGCAACGATGTTGGCAGACGTAGGAGTGAGGACCTGATTAGCAGGTATAGGTCAGCAATAGAGATAATTAGGAGGAAGGGTGAGAACCCTGTCATATGTGATATTTTGCCAAGGAGAGGAGTTGGAAACAAATGGTTGTCCAGGGCAATTGGTGTCAATTGCTGGCTGGACAAATACTGTAAAGAAAATGCGGTAACATTCATTGACAACTGGGACCTCTTCTATGGCAGAAATGACATGTATGCCAGGAATGGGGGACACTTATCTAGGTCTGGGGTGGGGGCACTGGCAACTGCAGTGGAGGGAGCTGTTAGGACTTTAAACTAGGAATAGTTAGTGGTATGGGTTTTGGCGGGAAAACAGTGAAGTCCAAGTGTAGTAATATTACGAGTTCTAGGGGAAGTAGTAATAAGCAGAACAGGGTGGATATTGAAAAGCCAGTGACACTAGGTGACAAGGACAGTAATAGGTTTAGTAGAAAAAAAAAATGAGCAGGAAGGGTAAAGAGAAAGGAGGGTCTTTCAATGTATATTATGCTAATAGCCGTAGTGCTAGGAATAAGATGGACGAGTTGAGATTAGTTGCTAGTGCAGGTAACATTGATGTATTTGCCATAACTGAGACATGGTTTAATTCAAACAGTTGGGACATGCCTGCAGAATGTCACATTCAGGGTTTTAAACTGTTCCAAGTACAGTGGACCCCTGGTATTCGATATTAATCCATTCCTGAGAGCCCATCGAATACCGAAAATATCGAAAAGTGAATCAATTTTCCCCATAAGAAATAATGGAAATCAAATTAATCCGTGCAAGACACCCAAAAGTATGAAAAAAAAAATTTACTACATGAAATATTAAGTTTAATGAAATAGAATAATTACAATAACAACAATAACAATAGAATAATTGACACTTACCTTTAATGAAGATCTGGTGATGATTGATGGGATGGCAGGAGGGGAGAGGTGTTAGTGTTTAGAAGGGGAATCTCCTTCCATTACGACTTGAGGTAGCAAGTCCTTTTCCGGGGTTACTTCCCTTCTTCTTTTAATGCCACTAGGACCAGCTTGAGAGTCACTGGACTTCTGTCGCATAACATATCTGTCCATAGAGGCCTGTACCTCCCGTTCCTTTATGACATTCCTAAAGTGTTTCACAGCATTGTCAGTGTGAAAGTCACCAGCACGGCTTGCAATAGTTGTGTTAGGGTGATTGTCATCAAAAAAGGTTTGCACTTTAAGCCACATTGCACACATTTCCTTAATCTTTGAAGTAGGTAACTTCTTCAATTTCTCTATCCCTTCCTCTGAAGCAGTTTCCTCAGACCTGGCCTCTTGCTGTTGAAGAAGATCTAGCAGCTCATCAGTGGTTAGTTCTTCATTGTCCTCCTCTACCAACTCTTCCACATCCTGCCCACTAACCTCCAACCCCAAGGACTTCCCCAATGCCACAATGGATTCCTCAACTGGCATAGGCTTCTCAGGGTTAGCCTCAAATCCTTCAAAATCCCTTTTGTCTACACGTTCTGGCCACAGTTTTTTCCAGAGTTCAAGGTCCTCTTAGTCACTCCCTCCCAAGCCATACCTATAAGGTATACAACTAAGGATATTAAAGTGATCCTTCCAAAACTCTTTTAGAGTCAGTTGAGTTTCTGTGGTCACTACAAAGCACTTTTGAAACATAGCTTTTGTGTACAGTTTCTTGAAGTTGGAAATGACCTGCTGGTCCATGGGCTGCAGGAGAGGAGTGGTATTAGGAGGCAAAAACTTGACCTTAATGAAGTTCATGTCCCCAGAAAGTCGCTCTGCCAAGTCTGTAGGATGACCAGGGGCAATGTCTAATACCAGGAGGCACTTAAGGTCTAATTCCTTTTCAATTAGGTAATTTTTCACATTGGGGGCAAATGCATGGTGTAACCAGTCATAGAAAAAGTCCCTAGTGACCCATGCCTTACTGTTTGCCCTCCACAGCACACATAAATTAGCCTTGAGGATATTGTTTTTCCTGAACACTCTGGGAGTTTCAGAGTGATACACCAATAAAGGCTTCACTTTGCAATCACCACTAGCATTGGCACACATCAACAGAGTAAGCCTGTCTTTCATAGGCTTATGTCCTGGGAGTGCCTTTTCCTCCTGAGTAATGTAGGTCCTGCTTGGCATTTTCTTCCAAAACAGGCCTGTTTCGTCACAATTAAACACTTGTTCAGGTTTAAATTCTGCACTGTCTGTGTAATCCTTGAATTCCCTCACATATTTTTCAGCTGCTTTTTGGTCCGAACTGGCAGCCTCACCATGCCTAATCACACTATGTATGCCACAACAATACTTAAATCTTTCAAACCAACCTTTGCTAGCCTTAAATTCACTCACATCAGCACTAGCTGCAGGCAATTTCTTTACCAAATCGTCATGCAACTGCCTAGCCTTTTCACAAATGATCGCTTGAGAGATGCTATCTCCTGCTATCTATTTTTCATTTATCCACACCAGTAACAGTCTCTCAACATTTTCTAACACTTGCGGTCACTGTTTCGTAATCACAGTTGCACCTTTTGCAAGAGCAGCTTCCTTGATTGCCGTTTTCCTGGTCACTATAGTAGAGATGGTTGATTGGGGTTTACTATACAACCTGACCAGCTCCGACACACGCACTCCACTTTCGTACTTTGCAATTATCTCTTTCTTCATTTCAATAGTCATTAGCACCTTTTTTCTCGAAGGGTTGGCACTAGAAGCTTTCTTGGGGCCCATGGTGACTTATTTTGCAGAAACAAGCACCAAAAACAGTGATAATGTGGAATGTACCGAATGTATCCTTAGATGCGCGCACACTGGCTGGCTTGTAAACACTGGCACACATGGGGCAGTTCAGGCCACACGTGGACACGTCTCGTACGAACTGCATTGAATACCGGGTTTTCGATCGGATACTGAGGCAAAATTTTTGCAACAAAATGCATCGAATACCGGATTTATCGAATACCGATGCCATCGAATACCGAGGGTCCACTGTAGATAGAAGTATTGGGAAGGGGGGTGGGGTGGCACTGTATGTTGGAGATCGCTTGAACTGTTGCATAAAAAAGGGTATAAAATCTGAAATAACACATGCAGTCTGTTTGGATAGAATTTTCAGAGCGACACGAAAAATTTATTTTAGGTGTGATATACTGTCCTCCAAACTTAGATAGGGACCAAAGGAGACTACTATGGGAGGAAATTGTTAAGGTCACAAGGCAAGATAACGTAGTAGTTCTAGGGGACATCAACTTTGGTCAGATTGATTAGAATTTCATGACTGGGAATTTAGAATCTAACGATTTCTTAGAAGTAGTTCAGGATTGTTTTTTGAAGCAATTTGTGACAGAGCCTACAAGGGGAAATAACCTGCTTGATTTGATTCTGGCAAACAAGGAAACCCTTGTTAATAATTTAGAAATTACAAAGGAACTCGGAACAAGTGATCACAAATCAATTACCTTTAGCATTGAATAGAAGTATGATAGTAGGGATAACTCAGTAATGGTCCCAGATTTTCGTTTAGTAGATTACAATGGGCTTAGAGAACACTTATCATCTGTGGACTGGTGTAACGAAGAGAGCTATCAGTATGACAACTTTCTTAACACAATACATGCTGCCCAAAGGACATTTATAATATATAAGGAAATTAGATTGAATAGAAATGACCCCAAATGGATGAATAATAGGCTCAAATATCTTTTAGGACAGAAGAAAGGAATTTATAGGCGTATCAAAAGAGGTGAGGGCCATCTTATGAATCAGTATATTGACATTAACAGGGACGTTAAAAAGGGGATAAGAAGAGCTAAACGGGACTATGAAATTAAAGTTGCTAGGGATTCAAAAACTAACCCAAAAAGTTTTTTCCAGGTTTATAGAACAAAAGTTAGAGATAAGATAGGTCCCCTTAAAAATAACTCTGGGCATCTCACTGACAAGGAGAATGAAATGTGCTCTATTCTTAATAATTATTTTCTCTCGGTTTTCACTCAGGAAGACACTGACAATATCCCAGTAATTAATTTTTATAGTGGGCTTGAAGATGATAAATTATGCAATATCACAGTCACTAGTGAACTGGTTATCAAACAGATAGACCAGATAAAGCAAAATAACTCCCGGGGCCCTGATGAACTTTTTTCAAGGATTCTTAAAGAATGTAAAATGGAACTCTGTGAACCTTTAACTAATATTTTTAATTTAACTCTTCAAATAGGTGTAGTGCCTGATATGTGGAAGATGGCTAATGTAATTCCTATTTGTAAAGCAGGGGACAAGTCATTACTGTCAAATTACTGCCCAAAAAGCCTAACCTCAATTGTAGGCAAATTACTAGAGTCAATTATAGCTGATAATATAAGGTAGTAGGTTGGTAGACAGCAACCACCCAGGGGAGTACTACCGTCCTGCCAGATGATTGGGAAGCGGAAACCTGTAACTGTTTCGCATGATGGTAGGATTGCTGGTCTCTTTTTCTGTCTCATAAACACGCTAGATAACAGGGATATCTTGCTACTCCTACTTACACTTTGGTCACACTTCACAGACATGCACATGCATATATACAGTGGAACCCCGGTTAACGATATTTTTTCATTCCAGAAGTATGTTCAGGTGCCAGTACTGACCGAATTTGTTCCCATAAGGAATATTGTGAAGTAGATTAGTCCATTTCAGACCCCCAAACATACACGTACAAACGCACTTACATAAATACACTTACATACGTGGTCGCATTGGGAGGTGATCATTAAGCGGGGGTCCACTGTATATACATACATCTAGGTTTTTCTCCTTTTTCTAAATAGCTCTTGTTCTTCTTTATTTCTTCTATTGTCCATGGGGAAGTGGAAAAGAATCTTTCCTCCGTAAGCCATGCGTGTCGTATGAGGCGACTAAAATGCCGGGAGCAATGGGCTAGTAACCCCTTCTCCTGTAGACATTTACTAAAAAAGAGAAGAAGAAAAACTTATAAAACTGGGATGCTTGAATGTGTGTGGATGTAGTGCGGATGACAAGAAACAGATGATTGCTGATGTTATGAATGAAAAGAAGTTGGATGTCCTGGCCCTAAGCGAAACAAAGTTGAAGGGGGTAGGGGAATTTCGGTGGGGGGAAATAAATGGGATTAAATCTGGAGTATCTGAGAGAGTTAGAGCAAAGGAAGGGGTAGCAGTAATGTTGAAGGATCAGCTAAGGAAGGAGAAAAGAGAATATGAATGTGTAAATTCAAGGATTATGTGGATTAAAGTAAAGGTTGGATGTGAAAAGTGGGTCATAACAAGCGTGTATACACCTGGAGAAGAGAGAAATGTAGAGGAGAGAGAGAGATTTTGGGAGATGTTAAGTGAATGTATAGGAGCCTTTGAACCAAGTGAGAGAGTAATTGTGGTAGGGGACCTGAATGCTAAAGTAGGAGAAACTTTTAGAGAGGGTGTGGTAGGTAAGTTTGGGGTGCCAGGTGTAAATGAAAATGGGAGCCCTTTGATTGAACTTTGTATAGAAAGGGGTTTAGTTATAGGTAATACATATTTTAAGAAAAAGAGGATAAATAAGTATACAAGATATGATGTAGGGCGAAATGACAGTAGTTTGTTGGATTATGTATTGGTAGATAAAAGACTGTTGAGTAGACTTCAGGATGTACATGTTTATAGAGGGGCCACAGATATATCAGATCACTTTTTAGTTGTAGCTACACTGAGAGTAAAAGGTAGATGGGATATAAGGAGAATAGAAGCATCAGGGAAGAGAGAGGTGAATGTTAATAAACTAAAAGAGGAGGCAGTTAGGGTAAGATATAAACAGCTATTGGAGGATAGATGGGCTAACGAGAGCATAGGCAATGGGGTCGAAGAGGTATGGGGTAGGTTTAAAAATGTAGTGTTGGAGTGTTCGGCAGAAGTTTGTGGTTACAGGAAGGTGGGTGCGGGAGGGAAGAGGAGCGATTGGTGGAATGATAATGTAAAGAGAGTAGTAAGGGAGAAAAAGTTAGCATATGAGAAGTTTTTACAAAGTAGAAGTGATGCAAGGAGGGAAGAGTATATGGAGAAAAAGAGAGGTTAAGAGAGTGGTGAAGCAATGTAAAAAGAGAGTAAATGAGAGAGTGGGTGAGATGTTATTAACAAATTTTGTTGAAAATAAGAAAAAGTTTTGGAGTGAGATTAACAAGTTAAGAAAGCCTAGAGAACAAATGGATTTGTCAGTTAAAAATAGGAGAGGAGAGTTATTAAATGGAGAGTTAGAGGTATTGGGAAGATGGAGGGAATATTTTGAGGAATTGTTAAATGTTGATGAAGATAGGGAAGCTGTGATTTCGTGTATAGGGCAAGGAGGAATAACATCTTGTAGGAGTGAGGAAGAGCCAGTTGTGAGTGTGGGGGAAGTTCGTGAGGCAGTAGGTAAAATGAAAGGGGGTAAGGCAGCCGGGATTGATGGGATAAAGATAGAAATGTTAAAAGCATGTGGGGATATAGTTTTGGAGTGGTTGGTGCAATTATTTAATAAATGTATGGAAGAGGGTAAGGCACCTAGGGATTGGCAGAGAGCATGCATAGTTCCTTTGTATATAGGCAAAGGGGACAAAAGAGAGTGCAAAAATTATAGGGGGATAAGTTTGTTGAGTACACCTGGTAAAGTGTATACCTGGAAGAGTTATTATTGAAAGAATTAAGAGTAAGACGGAGAATAGGATAGCAGATGAACAAGGAGGCTTTAGGAAAGGTAGGGGGTGTGTGGACCAGGTGTTTACAGTGAAACACATAAGTGAACAGTATTTAGATAAGGCTAAAGAGGTTTTTGTGGCATTTATGGATTTGGAAAAGGCATATGACAGGGTGGATAGGGAGGCAATGTGGCAGATGTTGCAGGTTTATGGTGTAGGAGGTAGGTTACTGAAAGCTGTGAAGAGTTTTTACGAGGATAGTGAGGCTCAAGTTAGAGTATGTAGGAAAGAGGGAAATTATTTCCCAGTAAAAGTAGGCCTTAGACAAGGATGTGTGATGTCACCGTAGTTGTTTAATATATTTATAGATGGGGTTGTAAGAGAAGTAAATGCGAGGGTCTTGGCAAGAGGCGTGGAGTTAAAAGATAAAGAATCACACATAAAGTGGGAGTTGTCACAGATGTTCTTTGCTGATGACACTGTGCTCTTGGGAGATTCTGAAGAGAAGTTGCAGAGATTGGTGGATGAATTTGGTAAGGTATGCAAAAGAAGAAAATTAAAAGTGAATACAGGAAAGAGTAAGGTTATGAGGATAAAAAGATTAGGTGATGAAAGATTGGATATCAGATTGGAGGGAGAGAGTATGGAGGAGGTGAATGTATTCAGATATTTGGGAGTGAACGTGTCAGCGGATGGGTCTATGAAAGATGAGGTGAATCATAGAATTGATGAGGGGAAAAGGGTGAGTGGTGCACTTAGGAGTCTGTGGAGACAAAGAACTTTGTCCTTGGAGGCAAAGAGGGGAATGTATGAGAGTATAGTTTTACCAACGCTCTTATATGGGTTTGAAGCATGGGTGATGAATGTTGCAGCGAGGAGAAGGCTGGAGGCAGTGGAGATGTCATGTCTGAGGGCAATGTGTGGTGTGAATATAATGCAGAGAATTCGTAGTTTGGAAGTTAGGAGGAGGTGCGGGATTACCAAAACTGTTGTCCAGAGTGCTGAGGAAGGGTTGTTGAGGTGGTTCGGACATGTAGAGAGAATTAAGCGAAACAGAATGACTTCAAGAGTGTATCAGTCTGTAGTGGAAGGAAGGCGGGGTAGGGGTCGGCCTAGGAAAGGTTGGAGGGAGGGGGTAAAGGAGGTTTTGTGTGCGAGAGGCTTGGACTTCCAGCAGGCATGCATGAGCGTGTTTGATAGGAGTGAATGGAGACAAATGGTTTTTAATACTTGACGTGCTGTTGGAGTGTGAGCAAAGTAACATTTATGAAGGGGCTCAGGGAAACCGGCAGGCCGGACTTGAGTCCTGGAGATGGGAAGTACAGTGCCTGCACTCTGAAGGAGGGGTGTTAATGTTGCAGTTTAAAAACTGTAGTGTAAAGCACCCTTCTGGCAAGACAGTGATGGAGTGAATGATGGTGAAAGTTTTTCTTTTTTGGGCCACCCTGCCTTGGTGGGAATAGGCCAGTGTGATAATAAAAAAATATAAAAAAAAAATATAAGAAGCCATCTCGATAGGCATAATTTGATTAATGATACTCAACATGGTTTCACCAGGGGCCGTTCCTGCCTAACTAATTTATTAACCTTTTTCAGCAAAGCTTTTGAGGCCGTTGATCAGGATAAAGAATTCTATATTGTTTATTTAGATTTTAGTAAGGCTTTTGATAGAGTACCACATCAGAGACTGTTGAAGAAAGTGGCTGCTCATGGCACTGGGGGAAAAATGCTGTCATGGGTCAAGTCATGGCTCACTAATAGGAAGCAGAGAGTGTGCATAAATGGGGTTAAATCTGAGTGGGGATCTGTAACAAGTGGCATTCTGCAGGGATCAGTTTTAGGCCCATTGCTGTTTATAATATACAGTGGACCCCCGCATAACGATGGCATCACATAGCGATTATTTCGCATACCGCTTACTTTAATTGCAAAAATTTTGCCTCACATACCGCTTAAAAACCCGCTTACCGATTTTCGTCCGAGACGCGTCCAATGTGTGGCCTGAGCCACGCTCACATGTTCCGCCGGTGGCATTGTTTACCAGCCAGCCTCCGCGGTAACATCCAAGCATACAATCGGAATATTTCGTATTATTACAGTGTTTTCGGTGCTTTTTCTGGAAAATAAGTGACCATGGGCCCCAAGAAAGCTTCTAGTGCCAACCCTACAGCAATAAGGGTGAGAATTACAATAGAGATGAAGAAAAAGATCATTGATAAGTATGAAAGTGGAGTGCATGTCTCCGAGCTGGCCAGGTTGTATAATAAACCCCAATCAACCATCGCTACTATTGGTGGTACAGCTGCTGCTGCTGCTGCACTGTCAGCTGCTGCTGCTGCTGCACTGTCAGCTGCTGCTGCTGCTGTAGCACCGTTGTTGGTGTGGCTTATTGAGAATACCAAGAAACAATTAACCCCAGAGGATTTGCCACCCAGGATAACCCAAAAAAGTCAGTGTCATCGAAGACTGTCTAACTTATTTCCATTGGGGTCCTTAATCTTGTCTCCCAGGATGCAACCCACACAAGTCGACTAACACCCAGGTGAACAGGGAAAAATGCCTGGAACTAGTGCTCATATTGGTGAATTTAAAGCCAGCAAAGGTTGGTTTGAGAGATTTAAGAATCGTAGTGGCATACACAGTGTGATAAGGCCTGTTCTGGAAGAAAATGCCAAACAGGACCTACAGTACTCAGGAGGAAAAGGCACTCCCAGGACACAGTGTCTCATCAGTCATTGCTGCATCTTCAATAAAGGTAAGTGTCATTTATTCTTCATTTAGTAGACTAGTACATGCACAATATATACTGTGCATGTACTACTCTACTATTGTGCATGTATCCTTCTCTTTGTGTGTGGGAAAATGTATATTTCATGAGGTAAAATTTTTTTTTTCATACTTTTGGGTGTCTTGCACGGATTAATTTTATTTCCATTATTTCTTATGGGGAAAATTCATTCACATAACGATTATTTCGCATAACAATTACCCCTCTTGCACGGATTAAAATCGTTAACCGGGGGTCCACTGTATATAAACGACCTTGACGAGAGAATTACTAGTGACATAAGCAAATTTGCTGATGACACAAAGATAGGTAGGATAATCGATTCAGACGTCAATGTCTCACAACTTCAGGAGGATTTAGACAAACTCAATTCGTGGTCAGAAAAGTGCCAGATGTAGTTCAATGTAGATAAATGTAAAGTTCTAAAGCTCAGAAATGTCCATAACCTTAGCACCTACCAGCTTAATAATGTTGAACTTAGCCGTATAGAATGCGAGAAGGATTTGGGGGTTATGGTAAGCAGCAACCTTTCAGGGTCCCCAGGCCCTCTCAGAAACTTGTTCTCAGGGTCGCCCAAATTTCAAAAAAAACAAAATTATTTTTCCTTATGAAAAGATCATTTTTTTTTTCTAAACATTATAGGCTAAACAAAAAATTTTTACCATCAATACTTACCGAGATATAGAGGCATGAAGTTGACAGAAAATGCCCGGTATATGGTAACATTGCCGACTGCCGTCACCCTGTATTATTTTTTTGTTTTTTTTAGGTACTATTTTCTATTTTTATTTAATTTTTTTCCAAGTAACTTTTATGGCCTGTGAGACCAATATTAGCACTATTTTATAAGTTTTTCTGTTTATTTACTACACGATAGCTCCACAAACACTGTTGTCCTTATATTGTTTAAAATTGTTTTCACACACAAATGATATAAAATGTTCTTTATTACTATTTTTCTATATTTTATATACACATATACAGTCACAGGGATTGTTTCTAGAAGTTCTGCAGCCTGTGGAAGTCTTTGAAACATGGTGTCATGCACAGTGGTGTTTTACACTCCTCACACACAAAAAACGAGTGTCTCTGCGTTGTTGTGGGCATTTTTTTGTATGTGCACAGATGTAACACCTCTTCTGAGCAGTAGCAGATAGTTTTACTAGGAAGTGATCACCATGCTTCTGACGAGAAGGTAGTTGTTGATAATTTAGTGGGCGGTCTACTGCAGGTGTTGTTCCTTGGTACTTGAATACTATATGTCTGCTGACAAACAATATTTGCCATATGATGGTTTGTTTCTGGTCCTCATCTTATACATATTATAAGCATTGAGCATGGAAATGTCCAGAAGATGGAAAAAGAGTTTTATGTACCATTTATAACTCTTGCGAACACAATCAGCAAACCGAATCTGCATGTCACATTTGTCCACTAAGCGCATATTGAGGGTGTAATCAATCACAGCTGCAGGTTTTAGAATGGGTTCATTGCTTTCTCTATGCTGCCTGCCAGTGTTTGTCATTTCGTTAGGGTGACCTGATGACAACAGTGTGACATCTCGTCTGTCATGCCACCAAAATATAATACAATAATACAATATTCATGACATGTGTATGATACAATAGAAATACCTAACAAATAACATAAATCTTAAGTACAACCTTGCTCGAGAGAAACTATCATTTATACAATACCCGATAATAATATATAGTAGAACCTTTTTTATCTAGCTAGTAATAAAGTGGTTCACAATATAATATTACAGAACTTATTATAGTCAGGCCTTTTCATTTTCATATACAATGGAGCATAAGGGAGTGGTGTGTAACACCTCCCCCGTCACGACTGACGGTCACCAGGGACTTGTACTCTTGGTGGTGGGTAGCAAAAGTGGTAGTAGCAACGGTTGTAACATTGTAACATAGACTGAAGTCCTACATCAGCTCCACGTTTTCTCCACTACATAGATGACCATAACGAGTACCAACTCACACTGTTAAAGTAAAGGTATATTAGTAAAGAATCTCAGGGTCTAGAGAGGGTATCAGCAATGAGATTTTGTTTTCTCAAAGCCCAACGAAGTATTGTAACATTCTTCGATTTCATAGCATTTATAAAGGTCAAAGGATTGTGACCAGAGTACACCGATATCTGATGGGGAGAAGAACCTAAATATACATCAAAATTCTCTAGGGATACAACCAGAACTAAGGCTTCTTTTTCTATAGTTGAGTAATGAATTTGGTGTTTCTTTAACTTTGAAGAAAAATAAGAAACAAGTTGTAATAAGTCAGAATTTGGAGTCTTCTGTAACAATGCAGCTCCCAAAGTATATGTACTTGCATCTATTTGTAAGTGGAATGGTTTGTTGAAATCAGGATTTAGTAATACTGGGGAAGAAGATAGTAACCTTTTCAAGCGGTTAAAGGCAACTTCAAAGTCCGGAGTCCATAAGAACTTTGTAATTGGACTTGTTAATTCGGTTAGGGGAAAGGCTACCTGTGCAAAATTTGGACAAAAACGACGGTAGTAACCGGCAACTCCTAAAAATCTGGCTACCCTTTTCCTATCCTTAGGGGTAGGAAATACTAAGAGGGCTTTTACTTTGGGGTTCAAAGGACCAACTTCTCCTTGTCCAATTCGAAATCCCAAGTATTTAATTTTTGCTTGGCCAAATTCACATTTAGACAAATTCAACATAAAATTATGTCTATTTAACCCCTTGACTGTCGCAACCCCCAATCCTGAGGTGTCTCCTGGTGTCGCAAAATTTCCCCCCCCCCAAAAATTTTTTTTCTTATGATAGAGAATCTTTTCCCTATTGTAATGACGCCAAAGGAATGAAATTTGATGAAAAACTGATGGAATTACACTCTCGAAGTTAGCAACCTCGGCGATATTTAAAAAAATCGGCGATTTCGCCCACTTTAAGCCCTATTTTCGGCTAATTCCATTGTTCCAGTCGACCAAACTCATAGCTATTTCTTTAGAACTCCATTTTTTCTATCGACTGAGTACAAGAAACTGCCCATTTACTAATTTCAACTACCTAATAACATGGTCAGAAATTTGCAATTTGGCCAATTTCACAAAAATTAACCCGTAAACGGTCCAAACGTATATATAAGTTTTTTCGACATTTGAAACTATGTAAAAAAGTAGATCTTTTTTCTTTTTTAAATTTGAAAATGTGTAAAAAACTTTGATCTACTTTTTTTTTTTGTTATATTTGAAAATATGTAAAAAAAAGTAGATCTACTTTTGGAGCATTACACATGTGAACGTAGATCTGCTTGGACCATTTACAGGTTAAAAAATATGACAATTTCAAAATAAGGTCCAGAATGAACAATGCAGACATTCCTGGCTCAAAAATAACATTTTCTTTGTTCATCAGTCACATCTCCAGGCATCTCTGATATTACTCTTGCTTTCTATTTTGAATTTTTATTCAAACAAAAAATAGAAGATTTACTGTTATGCAGACTACTGCAATATTGTAATAATTGTACAAATAATGTGAACCCATTCATGACAGCATATTAGAATGGGTACAAGTCCGCCATCACAAATCCGGCAATCAGTTATTCGGTTCCTTCAGTTATTCGGCACTAATTTTGGCTAGCATAATTTCAAATTTCCAGGGTCACCACATCAACCTGCTGATACTGTTTGGTGGCGCTACTTGCTGCACAAGTCATTCCAATTTCTTTTTCTCCATTTATTGTTATAACCTGCTTACTTTTAGTCCTAGTCATGGTTCCAATGAATAAAAGAAATGCTTCTCATTATGTAAAGCACCTACACAGTACATTATCCATTAAAGATAAGGTGGCTTTGAAGCCACTGTTGGTTGCCATGAGCTCAGTCTCATGATGCAGGAGAATATGCTTTATTATTACGCTAATATCAACACTACAGCTTATTTGCCTATCACAATTGATCTAATATGACATAAAAAATAATATAAATAACATAAAACATGTTAAATACTCCAGAATAAATAATATTTGGCATAATACCGAGCAGTTCGACAGAGGTATGAAGAGGATATGGTATACAAATACCATTCTCCTATCACTGTCTTGGGGCTTATATTAGAGAAAACGGAGTATAGCACAGGGCTAACTGTGATATACACTCATACTGCACCATAAACCTGAAACAAAAAAAGTTATTTTCTCTATATAGACTGTCACACATAGCAGCATATGTGTAGAGAACCTAGGATAAACCAAAAAGTCAACGTGGCTTATTTCTAGTACCAGGCTTGGGTTAGCCATACGTGTATATGATTTTTTGGCAAATATTCGATTCCCAGCCAGGGTAGAAACATTAGGCGTGTTTCTTTACACCTGTTGTCTATGTTCACCCATCAGTAAATGGATACCTGGGTGTTAGCCGACTGGTGTAGGCGTTATCCTGGGACACTGGCCTAATTTGCTTGAAATACTCTGCATAACAAGCAGCTTTCTATACAGTAGTATGTCACTGATGTCAGCTAGGCCTGTATACCTTGTACATGTACATGTAGTAAATAAAGATATTATTATTATTATTATTATTATTATTATTATTATTATTGTTGTCATTTTCTCAATTGTTTGTTGGGTTATCTTATTGAAACTTGGGCAATGTATGATGGAAAGATACTTCTTAACGTACACCAAAAATGAAAGAAATCAGACCATAAATAGCGGAGTTCACTTCTCAGCCATTAGCGGCCGCTTAGCGGTACATTTTTGTACAGTTTTTATGCTTATATTCTCGTTTTCTCGGTCTCATTTGATAGAATGAAAGATATATTACAGAAATAGATGTGATTTTGATTGCTTTCATGACGAAAAGTACCTTGAAATTGCGCTCACAGTAGCGAAAATGTTCTATTCTTTAGTGAAGCTCAAGAGTAAACAAATGACGTCACCGTCCAATATCTGTCCGCCTGCCAGTCTAAATTCCAATACGGAGTCAAGAATGGGTTGACATTATTTATACAATTACAATAATGCAGCAGTCTTCATAACAGTAAATCTTCTATTTTTTTGTGAATAAAAATTCCAAATGGTAAGCAAGAGTAATATAAGAGGGGCCTGTAGCCATGACTAATGAGCAGAGAAAATGTTATTTTAGTGCCAGGAATGTCTGCATTGTTTATTCTGGACCCTATTTTGAAACTTTATTGGATAGCTGAAATAAGTGAATGGTTGGTTTCTTGTACTCAGTCGACAGACTAGAAGTAAGTAAATAATTAAGTTTATTCAGGTATACACAAATACAGTTACAAAGATTATCATATATAGCAGCATATGTATAGAGAACCTAGAATAAACCCAAAAAAGTCAAAGTGACTTATTTCCAGTACCTGGCTTGGGCTTGCCATATATGATTTTTGGTAAATATTTTTCTTTTCTCGGTTGTTTGTTGGACTATCTCATTGAAACTTGGGCAATGTATGATGGAAAGATGCTTCGTAACGTAAAACAAAAATAAAAAAGACGGACGATAAATAAGGGAGTTCACTTCTCAGCCATTAGCCGCCTCTTTGCGGTATATTTTCGCATGGTTTTTATGGTTGTATTCTTGTCTTTTTTTTGGTCTCATTTGATAGAATGGAAAATATATTATAGAAATAGACATGATTTTGATTGCTTTCATGATGAAAAGTACCTTGAAATTGAGCTCAAAGTAGCGGAAATGTTTGATTTTTGCTGATGTTCAATGAACTTTGTGTAAGTCAAGTTGGTTAATTTTATTAAGTGTATTCTAACCTAACCACTCTGTAATCCGGCAAACTCAGTAATCCGGCACACTCCAGGTCCCAATGATGCCGGATTTGTGATGGAGGACCGGTACTTGGACATTTATTGGAAAATGACATCATTTGTTTACTTTTGAACATCGGCAAAAATCAAACATTTCCCCTTCCTTGAGTTCCATTTCAAGGTTCTTTTCATAGTAAAAATCAAAATAATATCTATTTCTATAATATATTTTTATTCTATTAAATGAGACCAAGAAAATGAGAATACAATCATAAATACTATATAAAAATAGACCACAAAGTCGGCATTTTAATTAAAAAAAATGGTTGGAGTTTTTTTTCTCATTATGCACTGCATGCTGCAGGATTTTTTTTATATGGTGCACACTGACCACACAGACCCATTCTCTCACAGGCATTCTCCGGCAGTGGCAGCGGCAGCAGCGACCTCCAAGCTCCGTACTTTTCTCCAACTATCAGAGCCACCAATGCTCCTATGATGACCTAGTTACAAGCAAAACTGCACTACCCAACGTAGCACCCAGAATGACCAAAGATTACCAACAGTGAAACCTACAAATCAAAAATAATAGAGATTAAAGGAAGACTGCCCACAAACCGAAAGCAACACCCCGCTGCCAGCCGAACAACGTAACCCTAAGCTTTGTATAACTACAACTTCTTCTTAACTACAACAATTCCTGTAGTATTATGAGGCGCAATCTAAGAGGAAACAGCACCAAGGCCAGCAAGAAAACACCGAAAAATCAACTATTCAACAAGTGTAGCCAGGAGGACGCCGGCCCAGCAACCACCCCTCTCACCACCACTCAAGGCGACACCACAACAATAACAACAAACATGGCTGCCACCAGCCCATCCTCCCCTCTCTTCCCCGGATTCAACCTACCAAGTAGTCTCCCAGGTATGACCAACGATCCATATACCCTAAAGACATGCATCTCCACCTTAGTTATTGAAAATATGAATCTTCGAGAGACACTAACAAAACAAGACACCAGGATGACACAACTCGAGAACAAAATCCTCAGTCTTGAACAAAAGTTATCAACACCAGGAATGACTAACTGTGACAAGACCATCCAAACAGTCATAGATAGCCATACCCAACAAATAATATCTCTTAATACAAAGGTTGAAGAAGCAGTAAAAGAATGGAAGAACAACTTAGATAACCAGTTCAGTGACTACTTTGCTCTCCAAGAAGATAAAACTGAACAAGATAAACTATCGGACGCAGTAATAGTTAACAGTCCACTTTTTCCCAGTGATATGAACCAAACAAACAGTAAAGAAATTACTCTGCAGATCATAAAGGACCAAACAAGTGTTATTGTACCAGAGTCAGAAATAAAAGAAGCCAGGTTACTAGGATCCCATGGTAGAAAAAGTGTTATGCTTAGATTCCACTCACATGACAGGAAAAAAGACTTAATTATTGCATCTATTAAAGTAAAGAAAGAGGTATACATAAACGAGTGTCTTACCAAAAAACGTCAGAACCTCCTGTATAGAGTCAGAAAACTTAAGAGGGAGAATAATGACACAATACACCAATGCTTCACACGGGATGGGAAAATTCTAGTTAGGAAAACAAATGTAGGTCAACTGTACACAATCACGAACGAGAATGATCTATCACGATTTCTCAGGGATACTAATCTTACAGAGAATAACTAAACAATGTCCAACCTAAAAGCCTACGTAATGTAGTGTATGTTTTGCTCCATTATTGTTCAAATTTCATAGTACAATCTCTTAGTAATTAAATAATCAACTACCTCATTTTGTGATTTTACTAGTAAGCATAAGTCATCTTATGTAATTTTCTTATTTACTATTGTTTGCTTAAATATTAGCTGAATGGATACCTTCTCTGTCCATATTACTACCTCATATTTTTTTAAATACTATCAATTGATATTACTTACTAAAATTAATAATTACCATTTTTACTATCAATACAATTTACTCTTAACATTTTTGACATCATTTAATTACCATTACTTGTCTAATTACCTTAACCTGTTTTAATACCACATTTACTATCTTAGAGTACTCTTAATTACCTTGTACTGCCAAATAACCTCAAGTATAACTACCAGTGCAATATTGAATGAAATAAACATTACTTATTCACTTTTTTTGTAATCATTATTACTTACTAAAATTTTATTAAACACCATATTTACTACCAGTCAATTTTACTTTTGTACATTAATCATTATTTTATACTTCCCATAACATTTTGTTGCCAAATTTTCAAGTTTGTATATTCAACTCCAACCTTTATATTATCCTTTGTACCTGTGTACCTGTCTACCATCTTACTATCATATTATAACCAAGACATTGCCATTGTTATTTTTTACTTATTATTCTTTTGGTACTTTAATTGTGAATTTTATTTTGTCAATTTAAATCTAGTTATACTCTTGATCTTGTCAACAACCTATACCAGACCCTAGTGCAATTGCAAGTACCATTTCAATTTGTATTTTTATATTATAAGTTTATATTATAAGTCCTACTCTAAGATTGTTTTCATATCTTAGTGACTATATTGTGTGTGCAATTAGTGTATATTTCAATTATATTATTGTTCAAGGCCCTTAACTATCTTTTGCTAACTAGTACCAACTACCTCATATATTTTTTTTCTACTTTTTTTATTCTTTTGCTACCTTAACTTGTATATTTTATCTTGTCAATTTAAATCTAGTTATACTCTAATTCTTGTAAACAACTTATATAACACCTTAGTGCAATTACAACTGAGAGTCTTGTGCCTTTTTTATATCATTAGATTAAACTCAGTTGTACTATAGCTCATTCTAGCTCAATACATAGTCAATAACAAATTCATTATATTAGACCATAGTGCAATTACTAGTGAGAGCCTGGTGCTATTTTTAATTTGTATTTTTATATTATTAGATTAAACCTAGTTGTACTATAGCTCATTCTAGCTCAATACATAGACTATACCAAAGTCATTACATTAGACCTTAGTGCAATTACAAGTGAGAGTCTTGTGCTATTTTTAATTTGTATTTTTATATTATTAGTTTATACCTAGTTGTACTTTAGCTCATTCCAGCACAACACATAGACAACACCAACTTCATTATGTGTATTAGTGACTATACTCTACATGACCAAAATGCTATAGCTATATACTTGTCCAAACTTCCCACCACTACAGATATCAGTACTAAAACTCAACACACAACTCAGGATATAAATAACCATAATAATAACCAGGACTTGAGTCCTGGAGATGGGAAGTACAGTGCCTGCACTCTGAAGGAGGGGTGTTAATGTTGCAGTTTAAAAACTGTAGTGTAAAACCCCTGGCAAGACAGAAGATGATTGATCACTGCCTTGGTGGGAATCCCTGATCTAGAAGATGAATCACTGACCCATAATCTGACACACAATCAAAACCTATTGGAAAGTAACTGCCTTTACTACACAGCATCACAAGCCAGCACTATCCTAAACAATGCTAAAAGTCTATCAGTACTTAACTACAACATCAGGTCCTTAAGCAAACACTATGATGACCTCCTGGCACTCCTTGAATCACTAAAGACACCCTTCTCCTGCATTATTCTTACTGAGACCTGGCTTAAGCAGGACACAATAGATATCTACCCTCTACCAGGATACACAGCAGTCCACAACTGCAGACCATACCAAGTTGGGGGTGGTATTGCAATCTATTACTCTAACCAATTATCTTGTATTAGCACCACTTGCTTTAGTGATGAATATGGAGAATACATTTTTGCTAATTTTACTGTAAAAAACCTTAAGACGCCTATAACAATCGGTGCCATTTACCGGATACCCCACACAAACATCCCAAATTTCAGTGAGAAATTAAAGGCACTAATAACAAACAGACAAATGAATAAGCACCACCTTCTCTTAGCTGGAGACTTCAACATCAACCTTGGCCTACTAGATGATCAGCCTGTAACTGATTTCATCAACAATATGAACAACACACTTCTCATACCAACAATAACTAAACCAACCAGGCTCACTGAAACAAGTGCAACCATAATAGACCACATATGGACCAATATACTAGCCCCCCTTAAATCAGGGATAATCACAGATAGCACTACAGACCACTACCCTACCTTCCTCTTGACAAACATTAGTAAACCACCACTTGAATACAACAAAGTCTCATTTAGACTCCATGATGAGGCCTCAATAAGGAAGTTCACAGCTGACCTAGAGACTGTTGACTGGCCTACAGAATTCTCCAAGGCCAATGGTATTGATGACTGGACAGACATTTTTCTTAACAAACTACTTAGACTATACAACAAACATTGTCCTATAAAAACGAAACAGATCACAAACAAACGGCTTGGTTGCCCATGGCTAACCAGCACCATTCTGAAATCCATTGATAAGAAAAACCAATATGAAAAGCAATATAGACAGGGCTTAATACACAAAGATATTCTTAAACACTATTCATCAGTCCTCACCAAAGTAATAAAGAAAGCCAAACAACTATACTACTCCAGTAGATTCACTGACACAAGAGGAGATATAAAAAAGACCTGGAAAACACTCTCTCAGATTCTAGGGACCCACAAACTGAAAAAAACCAAGAATATTGTCCTAACTAAACCTAATGAAACACCACTGCAACCCACTGACACAGCTAACAAGATAAACGACTTCTTCTCAACCATAGGTTCTAATCTCGCCAATAAAATCCCACGTACCAATGCCCATGCCGGGGACTACCTAGATGGGAATTTCCCAAATTCCTTCTATCTTGCTCCAACTGAGCCCACGGAAGTCACCGAGATTATAAAGTCACTTAAAAATAACTCAGGGAATCTGTCTCATGTCCCACCATTATTGTACAAGAGAGCGGCCCATGTCCTCTCGCATACTATCTCATTACTTTTTAACAAGTCACTAGAAACTAGCACCTTCCCGAAACTACTCAAGACGGCAAGGGTTACACCAATACATAAAGGTGGTGACCCTACAGATTTAAACAACTATAGGCCAATATCAAACTTACCATTGCTATCCAAAATCTTTGAGAAACTCGTGCACAGGAGACTATATTCATTTATAACGGCACAAAACATACTCAACCCCTGCCAATTTGGATTCAGGAAAAATAAAAGCACTAACGATGCAATCATAAAAATGCTAGATCTGCTTTACACAGCATTGGAAAATAAGGAATATCCACTAGGAATTTTTATTGACCTAAGAAAAGCTTTTGACACAGTAGACCACGGCATCCTACTCCACAAACTTGACCATTATGGTATAAGAGGCCATGCGCTTGCATATTTCAAATCTTACCTTACTAATAGGTATCAGTATGTCACCATTAAAGACACAGCATCAACAACACAGCCACTTGATACTGGAGTTCCGCAGGGAAGTGTCCTTGGTCCCCTGCTCTTCCTCATATACATCAATGATCTTCCAAACGTATCTCAACACCTGAACCCCATTCTCTTTGCTGACGACACGACTTATGTCATCTCTCACCCTAATCTTGCCACCCTCAACACCATTGTTAATGAGGAGCTGATCAAAATATCGACTTGGATGACAGCCAATAAACTTACGCTTAACGCTGACAAAACCTACTACATTATGTTTGGTAGCAGAGCAGGAGATGCGCAAATTAACATTAAGATCAACAACACTCCAATTGCCAGGCATAATGAGGGCAAATTCCTAGGCCTATACCTCGACAACAACCTGAACTTCAGCACCCATATCCAACACATAACCAAAAAAGTATCCAAAACGGTTGGGATCCTCTCCAAGATACGATACTACGTGCCGCAAACTGCCCTTCTCACACTATACCATTCACTTATATATCCATACCTCACCTATGCTATCTGTGCTTGGGGTTCAACTGCAGCAACACACCTAAAGCCAATAATAACCCAACAAAAAGCCGCAGTAAGAATAATCACTAAATCCCATCCCTGGCAACACCCCCCCCCCCCACTCTTCATAGATCTAAACTTACTCCCTGTTCAGTACATCCACACCTACTACTGTGCAATCTACATCTACAGGACCTTAAATTCCAATATTAACCTTGACCTAAAATGCTTTCTTGATAGTTGTGACAGAACCCACAGGCACAACACCAGACACAAACTTCTCTATGACATTCCCCATGTCCGACTAAACCTTTTCAAAAATTCAATGTATGTCAAAGGCCCTAAAATCTGGAACGCCCTACCTGAAAATTCTAAAACTGCAGAAACATTCATCACCTTCAAAACTACCATCAGAAAACATCTTATCTCCCTGATACACCCTGTCAACTAATTATACGAATACCACCTGGTGGTTCACACTTTCACTCACCCATTTGACCATAAACAGAAATATCAATCTCAATCTCAAAATAATGAATCTTAACTAGTCATAAGTTGGCCTGTGATACTCCAATACTGAAACTATGTATAGTGCCAAAACAAAAGCATTCACATTGCTAAACTCACAAACTAGTATTTAGTCACTTAGCCATAACACCAACTTACCTCATAATTTTGTAATATTTTAAACTTAAGATTTAATCTAAGTCTGCCCGAAATGCCTAGCCATGCTAGGTGTTCTAGTGGTACACTCTGTAATTATTATTTTACTACATGTAAACCACACAATAACCAAATTCTGTAAACTCAGCATTGTAATCCTTATAGAGAATAAACTTTGAATTTGAATTTGAATTTGAACATGTGGGCCTACCAGCTTTCTCCTGCTTGGTTTGAACCCGCTAGAATTTGTGAGTATACGTTAAACACGGTGGCTCGTAAGACGTATATATACGACCGAAACAGTCAAAGGGTTAGGGCATCAAACAACGCTTTAAGCTGTCTAAGGTGTTGGGGCCAACTGTTGCTGTATACGATTAAGTCGTCTAAGCTTCTACTCCATCCAATCCTCTCATAAGCATGTTCATAATACGCTGGAACGTAGTGGCAGCGTTACAGAAGCCAAAGGGCATAATGGAATAGTTATACAAGCTGCTGGGTATCATAAAGGCCAATATCTCTTGAGCCTTAGGCAACAACGGGACTTGATAATACCCTCTTAACGAGCCCAATTTACTAATATATTTAGATTGGGAGACCTTGTCTATTAAATCATCAATTCTAGGAATTGGGAATCCATCAGGTAGTTACGGCATTTACCTTTCTAAAATCCATGCACATACGGGTGGTCCCATCTGGCTTGGGGACTAGAATGCACAGGGATGCCCAAAGACTGATACTAGGTTTTATCAACCCATGAGAGAGTAAGAAGTTCACCTCTGCCTCTAGCTCACCTTGTTTTGTGGAGCTCACTCTGTATGGAGATTGCTTGATCGGGGTAGGTTCTCTGAGAATAACATCGTGCACACCCAACGTACAAGGTTTTGAGACATCGTTGAATAGTTGGAGGTTTGCCTTAACCCTTTCAGTGTTTCGGCCGTACTAGTACGGCTTATGCCCCAGGGTTTTTGACATACTAGTATGCCTAAATTCTAGCACCCTCAAATCTATTGAAAGAAAGCTGGTAGGCCTACAAATGAAAGAATGGGTCTGTGTGGTCAGTGTGCGCAGTATAAAAAAAAATCCTGCAGCACACAGTGAGTAATGAGAAAAAAATAACTCTGACTGCATTTTTGTATGGCATTTATGGTTGTATTCTAGTTTTCCTGGTCTCATTTTATAGAATGGAAGATATATTACAGAAATTGAGATGATTTTGACTGGTTTTATAATGAAAAGTACCTTGAAATTGAGCTCAAAGTAACAGAAATGTTCGATTTTTACCAAAGTTCAAAAGTAAACAAATCATGCCAAGCGTCCAATACACGTCAACTGGTGAGTCTAATATTCTTTCACAAGTGAACTGATATTATTTATACCATTTCTACACTAATGCAGTAGTCTGCATAACAGTAAATCTTCTATTTTTTGTAAGAATAAAAATTAAGAGTGGAAAGCCAAAGAAATATAAGAGGGGCCTGGGGATGTGACTAACAAACAGAGAACTTATTTTAGTGCCAGGAATGTCTTTCTTGTTTATTCTGGACCCTATTCGGAAATTGGCATCTTTTGAAGTTTGTGTGAAATTGGCAAAATTGCTAAATTATGACCACTTTATTGGATAGTTGAAATCAGTAAATGGGCGGTTTCTTGTACTCATTCGATAGAAAAAATGGAGCTCTAGCAAAATAGTTATGATTTTTGTCGACTAGTACACTGGAATTGGCCGAAAATAGAGCTCAAAGGCAAAATCACTGATGCGTAAACATCGTCGAGACCGCTAACTTCGTGAGAGCATAATTCCGTAAGTTTTCCATCAAATTTCATAATTTTGGTGTCATTATGATCGGGAAAAGATTCTCTATCTTTTCATAAGAATTTTTTTTTTTTTTTTTTTAAATTTGGGCGACCGTGAGAACAAGTCTCGGAGAGGGCCTGGCGACCCTGAAAAGGTTAATCAGGGTTTTTATTTTGTGTCCTTTGTCTACTTCAAGATTTATTAGTAGAGAATTTAGATTCTTTAACCCTTTCAGGGTCGAGAGGCCCTCTCCTAGACTTGTTCTCATTGTCAAAAATTTTTTTGAAAAAAAAAAATTGCTTTTTCCTTGTGATACGATAGAGAATCTTTTCCTAATTATAATGACACCAAAAGTATGAAATTTGATGGAAAACTTACAGAATTATGCTCTCGCAAAATTAGCAGCCTCGAGGATGTGCGATTTCACCCACTTTGAGCCCGATTTTCGGCCAATTCCAGTGTACTAGTCGACAAAAATCATATCTACAGTGGACCCCCGCTTAACGATCACCTCCCAATGCGACCAATTATGTAAGTGTATTTATGTAAGTGCGTTTGTACGTGTATGTTTGGGGGTCTGAAATGGACTAATCTACTTCACAATATTCCTTATGGGAACAAATTCAGTCAGTACTGGCACCTGAACATACTTCTGGAATGAAAAAATATCGTTAACCGGGGGTCCACTGTATTTCACTAGAACTCCATTTTTTCTATCAAATGAGTACAAGAAACCATCCATTTACCAATTTTAACTATCCAATAAAGCAGTGAGAAATTGGCAATTTTGCCAATTTTGCACAAATTTCAGAAGATGCCAATATCCAAATAAGGTCCAGAATAAGCAAGACACACATTCCTGGCACTGAAATATCATTCTCTCTGTTCATTAGTCATGTCCCCAGGCCCCTCTTACATTTCTTTTGCTTTCCACTTTGAATTTTTATTTTCACAAAAAATCGAAGATTTACTGTTAGGCAGACTATTGCATAAGTGTAGAAATGGTATAAATAATATCAGCGCACTTGTGAAAGAATATTAGACTCACCAGTTGACGTGTATTGGACGCTTGGCATGATTTGTTTTCTTTTGAACTTTGGTAAAAATCGAACATTTCTGCTACTTTGAGCTCAGTCTCAAGGTACTTTTCATTATGAACCCAATCAAAATCCTCTCCATTTCCTTAATATGTTTTCTATCCTATAAAATGAGACCAGGAAAACTAGAATACAACCATAAATACCATATGAAAATACACTGCAAAGTCGCAGTTTTAAACCAAAAACATGGTCAGAGTTTTTTTTTTTTCCCTCATTATGCACTGTGTGCTGCAAGATTTTTTTTATACTGTGCACACTGACCACATAGACCCATTCTTTCAAATGTAGGCCTACCAGCTTTCTCTCACTAAATTTGAAGGTGCTAGAATTTAGGCATACTAGTACATAAATAACCCAGGTGCATAAGCCGTACTAGTATGTCAGAAACCCTGAAAGGGTTAAGGCTGTCAAATTGTTCAGAAGAACCGGGATTCGTATCATTTCATCCGAACTTGCTGCAGCCCGCTCTTGATTCAGAGACATTATGGTCGAGATTGGAGAAACCATTCCTGAACAGGGACTAAGTTGGTTAATGTCATACGTCCATTGTGAGTTCCTCTTCTTCAGCGTCCTTTCCAAGTAGTTCATGTCACTTATGCACTTCACAATTTCTAAAGGATCTTCAAATTTGGATTGTTAAGCATGTCCCTGATGAAACCATTGAACCAAAACTTAATCCTTTGGTTCAAATGGACAAAGATTAGTTCGGTGATCACATTCCTCTTTCGTCTTAATTTGTGCTTGTCGTAAGTTTTCAGTGGCCAATTCTGTAACTAGACTCAGGCGTTCTTTCATTAAAGTAGGAGAGCTCCTAAAAGTCGGCGTTTCTTCCCCGGTCCAAGCTTCTTTGAGAATCTGTACCAGTTCTCTAATTTGATGCCCATATATTAACTCAAATGGTGAAAACTTCAAGTTGTCTTCTTCGCTTTCTCTTAGGGCGAACAAGAGTAGTGGAATTCTCTCATCCAAATCATTGGAAAACTGCGGACAATAAGAATGCATCATAATCTTCACTTTGATGGAACCTTTCTACCACACCTTGTGATTGGGGTCGATAGGCCATCGCATAAACCGTCTTGACTCCTAGCTGAGACAGGGCCTCACAGAAAATTTTGAAGTAAAATTCGACCCTTGATCCGATTGGATTTCTCTTGGAAATCCAAACTGAGAAATGAACTTAATCAATACTCTCACTATCAGGTGAGCATTAACCCTTCTGAGGGGAACTGCTTCCGGGTTCCTGGTGACGGTATCCATGATGGTAAACAGAAATTATTACAGAACTTATTATAGTCAGGCCTTTTCATTTTCGTATACAATGGAGCATAAGGGAGTGGCGTGTAACAGCAGGATGTATGGGAAACCCCATTCAACGATCACTTCCACTGTGGTGAAGAAAAAGAAAATGAAGGAAGCTGTTGTTGCAAAAGGGGTAGATATGCTTACCAAAAAGAGATCACAAATGCTCGAAGATGTTGAGAATTTGTTGTTAGTGTGGATCAACCAAAAACAATTAGCAGGAGATAGTGTCATGCAGTCAATAATTTGTGAAGAGGCAAGGCAGTTGCATACCGATCTCGTAAAGAAAATGCCTTGAACGAGTGCTGATGTTAGTGTCTAAAAAAAATCCTGCAGCACACGTGAGAAAAAAAAAAGACCATTTTTTTTTAATAAAATTTAAGGCCATCAAAGGCTGGTTTGAGATCGCCGATGCGTAAACATCGCCGAGACCGCTAACTTTGCGAGAGCATAATTCCGTAAGTTTTCTATCAAATTTCAAACTTTTGGTGTCTTTATGATCGGGAAAAGATTCTCTATCTTTTCATAAGAAAAAATAATTTTTTTTTTTTTTAAATTTGGCCGACCCTGAGAACGAGTTTCGGAGAGGGCCTGTCGACCCTCAAAGATTTAAGAAGGGTAGAGGCATACACAGTGTGGTAAGGCATGGCGAGGCTGCAAGTTCTGAAAATATGAGGCTGTAAAATTCGTGCATGAATTCAAGGTACAGTGGACCCTCGGGTAATGCCCCTATCCATTCCTATCCCAATTTAGCCTTAAGCCAAATTATTTTTCCCGATAAGAAATAATGGAAATCAAATTAATCCGTTCCAGACACCCAAAAGTATTAAACAAAATAATTTTTTTTACATGAAATATATATTTCCCTACACAGAAAACAATGATACATGCACAATAAACAATAGTGAAATGACATTTACCTTTATTGTGGACTTGTTGATGAGTGATGAGATGGGAGGAGGGGAGAGGATGAAGGTGCTCTATTGTTTGGAAGGGGAATTCCCTTCCATAAAGACTTCAGGTAACAAGTCCTTTTCTGGGGTTACCTCCCTTCTTGGATTTTTAATGCCACTGTAACCAGCTTGAGAGTCACTGAGCCCATGTCGCAAAAAATATCTGTCCAGAGAGCTCCGTTTCTCGCGTCCCTTTAAGATTTCCTTATAATGGGACACAAGAGTGTCATTGTACATGTTGTAAATATGGCTTGCAACAGCTGTTTCAGGATAATATTCATCCATAATGAATTCAATTATCATTTTTTCTATTTCATTTTTCATTTTAGTTTCAAATAGGATAAAAGCTCATGTTTATGTGTTTTACATTTTCAACTCTTACAATAAAGTGTTTATATTTGCAAGTTATTGTTATTTTTTCTATTATTTCTTTTCCTAATCCTTCCAGGGTCAACCGGCCCTCTCCCAGACTCGTTCTCAGGGTCGAGAAATTCTCAAAAAAAAAAAAAATATTTTTTCTTATGAAAAGATTTTTTTTTTTCTAAAAATTATAGGCTAAAAAAAAATTTTGCCATCAATACTTACCGAGATATGGAGGCATAAAGTTGACAGAAAATGAGTGGCATGTGGCATCAACGCCAACTGACGGTCACCCGGTATTTTCTTATTTTCTTTTTATTATTTTTTAATTTTTTTTTTCAAATAACTTTTATGGCCTGTGAGACCAATATGAGCACTATTTTGTAATTTTTTTTCTCTTTATTTACTACACAATAACTGCACAAACACTGTTGCCACTACATTGATTAGAAAACTTGTTTACACAAACGAACGATATAAAATGTTGTTTATTACTATTTTTCTATATTTATGTACACATATACAGTCACAGAACAGGTTTCTAGAAGTTCTGCAGCCTGTGGAAGTCTTTGAAACATGGTGTCATGCACAGTGGTGTTTTACACTCCTCACACATAAAACGAGTGTCTCTGTGTTGTTGTGGGCACTTTTTTGTATGTGCACAGATGTAACACCTCTTCTGAGCCTTTTTCTTGAAAGCAGTAGCTTCAGACGAGAAGGTAGTTGTTGATAATTTAGTGGGCGGTGTAGTGATACTGGTCCTGTGGGGAGCAGCAGCAGGATAATACTGCACCACCTCTCGTGGCCCTTAACAACAACAACAGTTTGGCGTGTGTCATGGGCCCCAACACATGGTGTGTGATTCTCTCCTACTATATCCATTTATCAGTGATGCAGATTACATAGCGAGTTTAAATATGTGGCCTGTAGTTATAACTTTTCTCTTGACATATGCAAGACATCACCATCCCTGTAGAAGCCGTTATTAGATGTACTAGTCATTATATTTTGTTGTTGCAGAAGTACTATGAAGATTCTATGTTCAATAAAGCCTAGAGATAAGGCCTGTGTTTCTATCACAACAATTTATTGAACATAGAATCCTGGGCTACCTGGTGGTGATCCTGCGCTAGACTACATCACAACATGGAGCGTTTACTGAAACCTGAGAGGCTAGACTGTGACCCCAGCTTATCAACGGCTGCTCAGGAATGGAAGCACTGGTTTAAGACTTTCGAAAACTTCTTGGGAGCCCTTCCTAAAGAAGATCTAGATAAACTAAGTCTGCTCATCAATTTTGTGTCACCTAAGATATACGAGGCTATTTCTGAGTGTAATACCTACGAAGATGCTATCAAAACCCTCAAGTCTCAGTATATTAAACCTACAAATGAAATCTTTGCACGCTATCGCCTTGCAACTCGCCGCCAGCAGATTGATGAATCCTTAGAGGAATACTTTCAAGCACTGAAAATTTTAGGTAAGGACTGTCACTTCCAAGCAGTGACAGCTGCTCAGTATTGTGAAGAGTCCATCAGGGATGCTTTTATCAGTGGCCTGCAATCACCAATAATAAGGCAGCGTTTATTGGAGAATAAAACTCTCGACTTAGCCGCTGCCTTTGACCAGGCAAGAGCTCTAGATTCAGCCCAGAAGAATTCTGAAGTATACAGTACCACTCAGCCTTCTCGAGTGGTAAGTGCTGCAATTCCTGACCAAGACTCTTGCAATGAAGTTACTGTGGAACCTGCCTCAGTGACAGCAGCAGCAGGTACGGTGTGTTTCTTTTGTGGTTTTTCAAGACATCCACGTCCAAAGTGTCCTGCTCGTGAAGCAATGTGCCATAAATGCCACAAGAAAGGTCACTTTGCTAAAGTATGTCGTGCTAAGGCATCAACAAGAGCTAGTGCCTCCACACATTCCAGTGATCATGCGACTCTAGCAACAGTGACTTCTGCGGCTACTCCAAATTCACTGTCAAAGGCAGTTGTGAAAGTATTCATCAAACGAACAGAAGTAGATGGTCTTATTGATAGTGGCAGCTCAGAGAGTTTCATCAACCTTGACTTAGTTAAACGGCTCTCCTTGACTCTACATCACTCATCAGGTACCGTTTCCATGGCATCAACATCTCTCTCTATTCAGACCTTAGGGTTTTGTAAGGTAAATCTCAGAGTTAATGGAAAGGATTATCAAGATGTACATTTAGCTATTCTGCCACAACTGTGCTCTGATGTTATCCTTGGTCAGGACTTTCAGAAGCTGCATGGTAGTGTCACCTTAACATATGGAGGTGAACTGCCTCCTCTTGTTGTCTGTGGACTTAGCACTTTAAGGGTAGACCCACCAAAGCTGTTTGCAAATCTTACCGCGGATTGCCATCCTATATCAGCTAAGTCACGCCGCTATTCTTATGAGGATCGGATGTTCATTGAGAAAGAAACTCAGAGGCTGCTGAAGGAGGGTATTATAGAACCGAGTGATTCCCCTTGGCGTGCACAGGTTGTTGTTGTTAAAGATGGTTATAGGAAACGGAGACTGGCTATCGATTACTCTGAGACAATCAACAAATTTACACTTCTTGATGGGTACCCTCTACCTCGAATTGACGATACAGTGAACAAAATTGCTCAGTACTATGTGTTTAGCACAATTGATCTACAGAGTGCCTATCATCAAGTCCCTATAAGGAATGAAGATAAACCATACACAGCGTTTCAGGCTAGTGATGGCCTGTATCAGTTTACCAGAGTCCCTTTTGGAGTCACCAATGGGGTAGCCTGCTTCCAACGAATTATGGATTCACTCATTCAGGAAGAGCAACTCATGGGAACTTACGCGTATTTAGATAATGTTACCATTTGTGGCAAGACCCAGGAGGAACATGATGCAAACCTTGATAAGTTTTTGGAAGCCGCCAAGAAGAAAAATATCAGTTACAATGAGGAAAAGTGCACTTTTTCAACTAAAAGGCTTAGCATCCTTGGTTATGTAGTGGAAGGAGGTTCAATATTCCCAGACCCTGAACGACTACGACCTCTACGGGAACTTCCAATGCCTCAAGACAAAAAGTCACTCCGAAGAACTCTTGGTCTCTTTGCTTATTACTCACAATGGATCTACAACTATTCAAGTAAAGTCCGCCCATTGAGTGCTACCACATTTCCTGTGACAAAGGAAGCAGAAGCCGCTTTCCATACTCTCAAACAGGACATTGAAAACTCAGTAGTTCAAGCCATTGATGAGTCCCTACCATTCGAAGTGGAAACGGATGCATCTGACATTGCCATTGCTGCAGTCTTATCTCAGGCAGGACGACCAGTAGCCTTCTTTTCGAGAACTTTTCAAGGATCAGAGAAATGTTATGCTGCTGTAGAAAAGGAAGCCCAGGCCATCATAGAAGCAGTTCGCCACTGGAGGCATTATTTAACTGGTAGACATTTCACCATAAGGACTGACCAACGGTCCGTGATGTATATGTTCGACAAGAAGCACAAAAGTAGGATAAAGAATGACAAGATATTACGCTGGAGGATGGAACTATCGTGTTATGACTTTGATATTCTGTACCGACCGGGTCAAGAGAACATCTCACCTGATGCATTCTCTAGGTCCCACTGTGGAGCAGCATGTCATGATTTGCAATCACTCTCAGCTCTCCACAAGGCTTTGTGTCACCCAGGAGTTACACGCCTGTACCATTTTGTCAAATCAAAGAACATGCCCTACTCAGTGGAAGATGTGCGACAAGTGATCAGAGCATGCAGAGTATGTGCAGAGTGCAAGCCAAACTTTCATCAGCCAGAGAAGACTCATCTCATAAAATCCACCCAGCCTTTCGAAAGATTGAATATAGATTTCAAAGGACCTCTACCAAGCACAAATCAGAATAGGTATTTCCTTAACATAGTAGATGAATATTCAAGGTTTCCCTTTGTATTCCCCTGTGCAAATATGGCTGCTTCAACTGTTATTAGTTGTCTT
This sequence comes from Cherax quadricarinatus, assembly GCF_038502225.1. NCBI lineage: Eukaryota > Metazoa > Arthropoda > Malacostraca > Decapoda > Parastacidae > Cherax > Cherax quadricarinatus. The sequence goes on along the minus strand of NW_027195647.1, from coordinate 68,095 downwards.
TCACAGTTGTTCTCTATTTTTGGTATGCCAGCTTATATCCATTCAGACAGGGGATCCTCGTTCATGAGTAACGAACTTCAGGAGTTTTTGGCTAGCAAAGGTATTGCCTGCAGCAGAACAACAAGCTACAACCCTCAAGGCAATGGTCAAGTGGAGCGGTTCAATGGTACTATATGGAAGGTAGTTACAATGACATTGAAGTCGCGCAATCTCCCTATTCAACACTGGCAAACTGTCCTACCTGATGCTCTTCACTCTATTAGATCACTGCTGTGCACAGCTACTAATGCAACCCCTCATGAAAGACTCCTCAACTATTCACGTCGTTCCTCTACGGGAGCCTCCGTGCCCACTTGGTTATGTCATCCTGGACCCGTTCTCCTGAAGAGTCACCGTAGGATGAACAAGACGGATCCTTTAGTGGAAGAGGTAGAGCTCCTGCAAGCTAATCCACATTACGCCCACATTCGCTACCAAAATGGTGAAGAGACTACAGTATCTACAAGACATTTAGCCCCAGTTGAAATCCCAATTAGTGTGGAATCTCAAGATACACCAATAGATGTGAAAGATGCTTCGTTTTCTCCTGGAAAGC